>NC_056739.1:1969879833-1969974833 GCF_019279795.1 Protopterus annectens
ACTGTCTGTCCCTGTAGGCAGTGGGAGATACCCACCAACTGTTTCAGATCAGCAAGGAATGACAAAGAATTAAGCCATAATATGTGTGCTTGGTATGTTAGTGTGGGCAAGAGCTGGTGGTGGAAGTACTGCCGTCATGATAGACACATGGGTGTCAGAGCACACCACACGCAGAATAGTCATGTTAATGTCTAATGCAGTATGCACAAATGCCATAGGTGTATAATAGGCTTACCAGCAATCTCTCACCACATATACCACCCTAATGTTAGTCTGCATTCATATGTGACACCTGGCTGTGTTGCAGTAAGGCAGAACAGTGCAGCTGTGAATGAAAGACAGTTACAGAATGTGGACTAGATGTCTGTATGTACCCCACATAGAGATAATTATCTGTGTGATATATAATTAGACAGGTATGTCTACAGATATACAGACAGTCATACAGATGTAGGTATATAAACACCCACAAGATATATCTACACATATACGTATACAGATATATATATATATATATATATATATATATATATATATGTATATATATCTATAGTGGCACTGACAATGGCATGCAGATGAAATAGTCTGTAACAGGCCAGCAGAGTTAGTGTCCCCACAGGGAGTATGGCTACAAACACATAGCACAGAGCATGGCACAAACACATAGCACAAAGCTTGGTACAATACATCATATGTCCCAATGGTAGGTAAGCAGCTGATATGCCAATTGCATTCTATGAATGGTTTGTTGTAGCTGATATGGTGGGGGGGAGACACAGATGTGTATTAATTAAGAACTATGGTAACCCTGCTGTATGGTTGCACTGACCTGTTTCCATCGTTATGTCTTCCAGGGAGGATGCCCCATATCCGTCTTCCAGTCTACAGTGCTACAGAGACTGAGGTGATAGTATCACATTTGGTGCAGCACTATGACCAGCATTTCAGACGGACCGCCCAAGACCAGCAGGAGAGGACCGCCCTGTTGAATGAACTAGTCCACAGGGTCAATGATGTCAGACTGCATAACCGCAGCTATGAGGAGGTCCGACATCATTGCAGCGAACTGCTTCACCATGGACGTCGGCGTGCTGCTGCTGTATGGGGAGACCACCTCACAACAAGGGGGGGACAAGCCATCCATCCACCCCTCACCCGTGTCGAGGAGCTACTCAGGAGCCTTGTGGCACCTGCCCACCTGCAGCACCAACAACTGGCAGGGCGCATTGTGGAGGTGGGTGCCACCGACACACTGCCTGAGAAGCATGCAGGTAAGGCCCCAGGGCACATCAGTACACCACTCATGTGTATGCATCTGCATCTGTACAGGTACATCATGCAAATCTGAGATGTTATATACATAGTCTGTTGCTGTGTAGTGGTAATAAACAGACGTGCATAAGCTATAGTATTGTGGACCCCTAGTGTAGATGTAACGTAATACTGCACTCACCCTTTATGAATGCCACAGCTGTGGCCACTGACAACAACATTCTCACACTCTTATGCAGGTCCCCCTAGAATACCACCATAGCAGCAGCCTGTAGCCGGTGAGTATGGTTCATGTTCATGCATGACAAGACACTGTGCATGTAATGGCTATGGGATATTCCATGCACACATCTAACACACCTACCCATACTGCATGCTGTACACGTTCACGTTTTGTTGTTGCGAAATGCACTGCGTCACAGTAGTGACCATGCTGGGGTACTGGAAGGGAACAAGAGACACTTCTGCAAGATACCTAACATCCTGTCATTGTGCAATGTGTCCACAGGAATGTGGAGTATGGCAGGACACATTGCCTACAGTAGGAACATGTGCGAAACACCACCCTCATGGCTGTAACTGCACACAATCAGGTTATGTAACTGTGGCAGACATAACCCTGACCCAACAGAAATAGTGACAGCAGTGTGTGCACTCCAAGGGATGTGCACATGAGTAGACCTTGCAACCATGCAGAGTTCTGGGACATGTGTAGGGTACCCCCCACAGCCATGGTAAGGTCTGGTGGGTGTCAGTGTAATATTCCTGTACTGGTCATACATGCACTGCTGATGCTGTGATCTGTACAGCAAACATCAGGCATTCACAAAATATATCTCTTCACATATCATCCCAGGTATGAGGTGCTGTAACACACAGGGGTTGTAAGCATTGGAGCTGACATAACAGACACAGTACTACATAAGCAGCAATGGTTTGTACACCTGTGTGGTATGGTGCACAGTACAAGGCAGGGTGCAGAACAGGTTGACAGTAACACTTCATACATGGGTGCAGTGTTGACAATGGGAAGGGCCATCACCTACCAACACAGCCCATGTATCACACACATGTATACTGCTGCTGTGATGAGGTCACTTTGGTTGCACTGCATGCTGTTGAGCACCAGATGTACTGCATGCTGACAGAAGGGTAATGGGAGGACTGTGTGTATAAAAGGTGTGCAACCCCACACGTAGGTGTGTGTGTGTGTGTGTGTGGGGGGTGTTGAGTGTGTGTGTAAGTGCAATCTGGTGGAGTGTGATCGATACATGTCTGATGTGTGTGTACATGTGTGTCTGTGCGGGTGTCCATGCATGCACAGGCAATAGTGGGATTGATCACATGGCAGTACTTCTCCTTGGGATTGTGCTGTAGATGTGGTGACACATGAGACACCAGGACAGGCTGTCCGATATGTGAGCACAGGACAGCTGATAGCATAACAAGGTCTGTATCACAGAACATGCATTGGGAAGGAAAGTACATACCAGATATACACATCATAATGCCAGCAGCAGATGGATAACCGGCTACCCACGTATGCAGCACTACTAATGCAATGGGGAATTACCAGACCACATCAGTGAGTGTATCCAGGTATTACTGTTGTCCTCATGATGAGTTGATTGTGCAGCAGATGGGGCATAGACTGATCAAGACTGCAGTGTAGTGCTCTGGTGTGTGACATATGTAGTGAATGTAGCAGCCCCAACCATTTAGTGGCCATGTACACCATGACTGGACATATAGTGAATACTGGGTATTACTGAATGACAGCAGTGAAGACATGTACTACCTATTCCACCAAAGTCAGGGAGGTGATGGAGTAACAGGTCATTTGTTGTGATCACAAGTGTAGGAATGGAGTGGTCTGATATGTTAATGGGTAGTATGAATGAGTGTATGTTAGCAAGTGCCATGCAGGATGGGGAACATCTGTAACTGAATGTGGGACTGTCTGTGTACTGAGGGTAAGGGGGGGGTAGTAAGGTGGATTGTCAGTGTTTGTGGGTGTACATGTGTGTGTCTGTGCATGTGTGTCTGTGTGTGTGTGTGTGTGTGTGTGTGTGTGTGTGTGTGTGTGTGTGTGTGTGTGTGTGTGTGTGTGTGTGTGTGTGTGTGTGTGTGTGTGTGTGTGTGTGTGTGTGTGACTGTGTGTGTGTGTGTGTGTGTGTGTGTGTGTGTGTGTGTGTGTGTGTGAGTGTGCATACTGTTATGCAATGCTGTACAGATCTTAATGTGTGTGTTTGTTTCCCCCATAGGAGGCGAGGGGGGTCAGGTTCCCTCCTGCATGCAAACTAAGGTAGGTGTTCGTACAGACACCGATGATGATGATGATGGTACTGGTGAGGCACAGGTGGGGTTCTCAGAGGCCGACAATGCACCTACATGTGTCATCACCCTCCTAGCCACCACAAGCCCGCACACAGTTGCAGTGCCCCTACAAACCCCATCATAGGTGGCCATAGCAGAGGAACAGTTGGCAGTTGGTGCCAGTGACTCGGAAGGTGTGGTGTCCATGAAAACTGTGTCGGGTCACAGTCGGCATAGCCAGATGTCCAGCAGGCCACCACATCGGCAGATGTACCGTGGTGCTCATGACAGGGCCGCTGGTCATCATGCCCCTGGCAGAGGCGCCACAACTGGTGCCACCAGGAGCATGTTTCAGGCTGTAATGGAGGCAAAGGCACATATAGACATGCACACCAGACATGGCCTGAGGCTGCAGAGGGCTGCTTTCTCATCTGTAAGTGGCAACCTCCATGACATTGCTGCTGCCCTCCGTGAACATACCAAGGTCATGGATAGACGGTGGGGTGAGATGGTGGGCCTCCTCGACCATGGAATGTCCATGCTTGAACGTGTGGTGGGAGTGGTGTGACGTCCGTGTGGATGTAGGCCAGAAACACCAGCAGCTGGTGATTAATGTGGATGTGCCACACCACCAAGCCACTCCCATAATGACAGTACCAGCCCCAGAACACCACTGGGGGTGCTCTCCACACCACACCGCAGCAGGCCTCGTGCACATGGCCCTGGCCATTCCCAGGGGGGACATGGTTCCAGCGGACACTTGTCATCATCAGGGGAGAGTAGCACCTCAAGGTCTGCACCTGCACATGCCCGTGGAACCCCTGGCAGACACAGTCAGCGTGTCCGTGGCTGGAGCACTGAAATGCACACCCTGCCAGGTATGGTCTGCAGCTGTCTGACAACACCTGTATAGGGCGGCCACTTGGCAGGACTGTGTGCATGCATTCCCACACACTATGCAACCACACCTAGGGTGACCCCATACCTACACACACCACATCACCATGCCCCAATCATTGAACAAAACCCCTCACCCACACTCACAGTGACACATGTATGGACCACCTTGGCCTCTGGCAAACCAGCAACACACCCTGTGCATATGATGATACCTGTGCCACTTTCCTGTCATCCATAACATTGATACAGGTACAGGCTAACATGGTTCTGATGCACACGGTGACTGTTATAGAGTGCTGTAGTGCACTGCAGTGTGAGATGTTGTCAGGGGTAAAGTGTAATGCATAAATGTCAGGTAGTGCAACCATGCAGCTATGATACATTTCAGCTGTCAGTAACAGTGATTACTGTACTTATTTCCTTGTTTCATTTGAAAGAAAGTTACTGTTTGTCATTTTTGCATTTAAGTTACCTGTAACACATTGCATTTAAGTTACCTGGCACTTGCTCACTAAAGCAATTATAAAAAGTCAGCACTAAAAAATTAAAAGCACTACACCCTCACAAACTCCTCTTGAGTACCTTGTTCCCCATTGGCCCTTTTTTTCAATTATAAAGGAATTCCCAATACTATTCTAGCATGTCCAAAGGTCAGTTGTCAATCTCCTCTCCGGTCCAGCTGGTGAATCTGGGAATCTTGAGGCAATGTTACAACTGACTCATGTACACAGACAGCCACTCCTCCTCCCAACAAATTCCAACACATGTGAGAGATGCAACCACATAGCCAAACTGGAGGCTAAGCTCTCTCAACTCAGTACTGGCATAACCAGTCAGGAGGAGAAGGAAACCACACTCACTACAATTCCAGTCTCGCATAGACCTACCACAACAGCAAACCAAACACATAAACACACAAAAACATACTCGGAGGCTCTAAATAAAAATCTTCCAAAGCAGACACCCAAGCAACCGTTACCCCAAAACAAAACACGTGCAACACATAGCTCACAAAGCCAGTGTGCTGAACAGTCACAGCCCTTAAGGCTAAACAACACACCTGATACACTTGTAATAGGTGACTCTATCGTCAGGCACACTGACGTCCCGCTCACCAGGCTGAACAAGGAGAAGGCCATGGTGAGCTGCCTGTCGGGCGCTAGGATCCACCACATAACACAAGCACTCAGGTCACTCCAAGGCAAGTACAAATATGACTCAGTCATTGTCCTTGCTGGTGTGAATGACCTGAGACACCTCCTGGACTACATGAAAAGAGACATAGAGGAGCTCTCTGAGCATGTAGCCCAGGCCGGTATGACCCTGAACTTGAGCGGCATCTTACCCTCACCAAGAATGATGCCACAATATGAAGACAAGATGATCAATTTCAACAATTGGCTTAAGTATTGGTGTCATTCAAAGGGGATCCAATGCCTGTCAGCCTGGGATGACATGCTCGACAAGCCACGATGCTTCACTAGGGACGGCTTACGAAGCATCGTGGCTTGTCGAGCCTGGGATGACATGCTCGACAAGCCACGATGCTTCGCTAGGGATGGCTTGCACCTGTCACCCCTGGGCTTTCGGATATTGGCAAAGGCTCTTGCTACCCCAATAGTGCCTTTTAGGCAAGGCTCAAAAGACAAACCCACCTCCATAGGTATCACAAGGGATAACAAACTAAGAGTAATGCTACTCAATGCCAGAAGTCTAAACCTCAAGATGCACACACTCAAAACTCTCCTTAGCATGGAGAACATTGATATCTGTGCAGTAACAGAAACCTGGTTCAAGGCTCCCGAGAGCACCCCAGCATTACCATGTTATACCTCATACCATGCTTTTCGGCCCCAAAACTTGGACCAAACCACAAAAGGAGGGGGAGTATCAATATTTGTCAAAGATACCCACACCTCCAGGTTGGTGGCACAGCAGGAAGCATCAGAGACTATCCATGTGCAACTAACAGTGGGTAAAACTGCCTTCCAGTTTATAGCCTGCTACAGACCACCCTCCCAAACCCAGGAACCCCACTCGACCTTCCTGAGAACACTGGAAAATATGAAGGTCTCTCCAAACACCATTATATTGGGCGACTTCAACTACCCAAACATAGACTGGGAGCATTACTCTAGCTCCAACACCCTAGCCCAAAGTTTCCTAAAATTTATAAACTCAAATGCTATGGAGTAACTTGTTACCACTCCCACAAGAGTGGAAAACATACTGGACCTGATCATCACCAACATGGGGACTCTATGCTCCAGACCAGAAGTGTATCCCTCACTGGTAAGATCAGACCATAAACTAATCTCACTGAATATTCACATCCCGACCCCACCCCCTGCCCAGAAAACCACAGTGAAAAACTTCTCTAAAGCAAATTTCACACTCCTCAAAACTGAGGTGGAATCCTTCAAAGCCCCCGGGACTGTGGAAAATACAGCCCAGACCGCAGAATCCTTTATAAACGCATTCTATGAACACTTTCAGGAATGCATGGATCATGCAATCCCAAATAAAACGAAGACCCAATCCTCCAAAGGCAGACGTCCTGTCTGGTGGACCCCAGCCATAAACAAACTATACAATAGAAGGAGGAAGCTACTATATGATAGAGCAAAATCCCAAAAAGGGAAGGCATCTCTGATCAGTATTAGCAAAAAACTATGGGCACTCATAAAATCGTCTAAGGCCAGCTTTGAGAGAAAAATTGCGCAGGACACTAATGATAATCAAAAGCTTTCTTTAGTTATGTTAGGAACATGGGTGGGAATTCCCAGATATGCTCAGAATTAGTCCAAAATGACAAAAAAATACACCGAACCCACAGACATTGCCAACATCCTGGCTGACAGGTTCAGCGCAAACTTCTCCCCCCCCTCCCCAACAAAAGGGTAAATATCTATCCCAGCAGAGTGCTGCCCCCTGACATCTCAGATGCTCAGGTAAGAGCCGCCCTCTCCAAAGCAAAAAACACAGCATCAATGGAACCAGATGGTGTCCCTGGCTGCGTCCTACATGAACTCCAAGAAGAGCTAAACCCAAACATAAAACTACTTTTCAATCTCAGCCTTACTACAGGATATGTACCCAAAGAGTGGCGTACAGCAACAGTGGTCCCTCTCCACAAAGGTGGTGCCTCAACGGATCCTGGAGACTATTGCCCCATAAGCCTGACTAGCTTGGTCTGCAAATCTATGGAAAGGATCATCATGGACCTCATAAATAAAGATATTGGGGACCTACAGACACTGGATCCTACCCAGTTCGGCTTTGTTAAGGGCAGATCCAGCCTCTTAAACCTGGTTAATTTCTTTGAAACAGTCACCAAGGCCATTGATGAGGGGAAGGTGGTCCCCACAGCCTACCTGGACTTCACAAAAGCCTTTGATACAATACTCCACTTGGGCATTATAGATAAGCTCACCAGCTTAAATATAAACCCCTATGTCACTAGATGGGTTGCAAACTGGCTCAAGGACAGAACCCACATGGTTAGAATTGCTGGTGCCATGTCAGACTCCAAACCAGTTACAAGTGGCATCCCACAAGGCTCAGTCCTGGGACCTCTCTTGTTCGGTATATATTTCTCGGAAGTACAGGCCAACACGGAAGGACTGTGCCTGACCAAGTTCGCAGATGACTGCAAACTGGGCGCCATAATGAACTCTCCAGCCGACACAAGCATCCTACAAAAGGGCCTCGTAGAAACAGACAACTGGTGCCAGAGCCATGGCCTCAAGCTAAACGCCAAAAAGTGTATAGTCATCCCCTTTGGCAAAAACAAAGTGCCCACAAATTACCACATAGGTGGTAATCCATTAAGTACAGAAGAAGTAGTTAGGGACCTGGGGACCCAAGTTGATAGCAATCTCTCATTTGACAACCACGGGGCCAAAGTGGTTAGAAAAACATTTTATATAGCCCACCTGATCATGAAGGGATTCACATATAGATCAGGGGGGGTCATCGTGCCTCTTTACTCATCCCTCATTAGGCTCATAATTGAGTGCAATGCCCCTTTTGGGATGTACCTTATCAGACACCTGCAGCAACTGGAAAGACCCCAAAAGTACCTCACCAAGAGGATCAAAGGGCTCAAACAGATGCCATATGCTGCCTAGTTAAAGAAACTCCAGCTCTACTCAGTGGCATACCGCCTGCTCAGAGGCGATCTGTGCCTTACGTATAAAGCCATGTCCAACCCGGAATTAATGGACATGCTGCACCTCAGAAAATCCAAATCCCATCGAGCTACGGGCTTGAGAGACTTGAACTTCAGCACTGAAATAAATAGGACATGCTGGAGGGATAGATTCATAACCCAGAGGCTCCCTTCACTCTGGAATAAAATCCCAGTCCAGGTTAGGCAGAGTCCCTCATTGACTCTCTTCAAGAGGAATCTTGATGAGTGGATGGGAGATCGTAGGTTTACCCCGGGTATCACTTCTGTGTCACTGTTAGACAGAGGCACAGTATACTAACCTCGAAAAAGGGCATAGCAAAATTAATTTAAAAATGGTGGTGAAAGCCAACCACACTCTGGCTAGGCTTATAAATGCCCTAGGGCAGATAGCCTAGTATGAACCTATGAACCTATGATTGTTATCTCCATAATGTTATCCATTTGTGTTGCAGGTGTACATGTCAACAGGAGGATGGTCTGCAGTCATATTTTACAGGAGTATGGCACTGTGGTGACACCATGGTGACCGTCCACGGGTGGTAACCTCAGTCCCACTGTTACCACTAGGGGGTTTGTGGGCTTCCGATATCCCAACACCCCTCCCCATTAAGGTGTTCACCCCCCACATATGTCATATACTGCCCCTGTATGCATCTTGTGTGTCATGTCTGGTAACCTTCCCAGCCTCCCTCCCCAAATATACCCACAGCTTCTCCCCAACATCCCACTCCCACCTGAAAATATAATGGAAGGGCAATATGTTCCCACGAAACAATCTCATCCCATACATGGCTGTCCATTCCGTACATGTCCACTGGACACATGTAATCTGGTCTAATTGGCATCACAATGCATTTATGTTGTCCTCACCCTTCTCCCAGGGTTTTGAGGGTCCACATCTAGCTCCAACTTCAGTGTTTATGCACAGCTGTTGCTGTAGCAGAAATGGGCAGCTATGGACCTTTCCTACACCCTTCATGCACATGCCTAGCTATGTCCCCTACTGTCTTACCCTCTTTGTGCCCCTTTTTCACCACTTTCTAGCAACCCTTATTTCCATTCCTTTTAAAGAGGTTAGTGTGGGGGTAAGCGGGAGTGTTCTGGCCAGCAACAAAATAAACTGCCTCCGCAAGGCTTGTACCCAGGACAAAGTGATTTCCCACTAAACCATAGCAGATGAACATAACCCTGATGTTTCCCACAAACATATCATCCAGCCCAGCCATTCAACAGTACAGGGGATATATTGCAACATACAGATGTATGTGTGTGAGCAAATATATTAATGTCTAAACAAGTACAACATATTGAAATATGTATATATACATATATATATATATATATATATATATATATATATATATATATATATAAAAAATCTATATAGGGATATATACATATATAAATATATATGAACATATACACATGCAAATGCCTACATCTATGGATATATATGTCTACATCTACATGTGTAAATATATACAGCAGGTCATGTATATGTCAGCAGATATATACATGTACGTATATAGGTGTATACGGACAGACATCTGGTGATAACAAGGGGGATATAACAAATTCATATATGTCCTCATGCAACGTTAATGGCATTGAGAGAACCCACACAGTATATGTCTGGTACAAATAGGTATACCCCCCAACCAAGCACGTCCCCCCTGTAATACAGTAACAAGTGATGCAGATCCCATAACCAGGACCGCACACAACATGGTCATCCCGAGGATACATATATACAGACGGATATATGCAGATACAGGCATATATATATATATATATATATAGATATATATATATATTTATATATATATAGATATATATATATATATATTTATATACACACACACACACACACACATATATATATATATATATATATATATATATATATATAGATAGATAGATATGCAAATACACATACACACACACACACACAGATATGTACAGTACAGTACATATGTAGTACGTGCACACAACTTGAGCAGCCAGTATTCCTACAGTCACCACCTTAACAACTTGTGACTGTATGAGCCACCCATATGAATGACATTCATAGCCTGCAATACACACCCACAGAGATATCAAAGGGTATAACACCACACACAGGTGCCCATAACCGATTGTGACAGCTATATGTGTGTGTACTATGACAGTTGTATATGCCATATCATATAGCCGTTTACACACTGACATCCATATGAACAGTGTAATGCAACTGTCAAACAGTTATACTGAGACAATAGTCTGGTAAGGTTGACACATGTTGCTGTCCAGGCCGAGGCCTTCTAGTACAATAGTAATGACAGACTGGCCCACAGCATACCAGACAATCAACAGTACATAATGCAGATGTATAGGTCAGCAGCCTCTATCTACACTCTGTGCACAATCCCTAGGGGGTACAGACCCCAGTTGACACAATGGGATGTATCTGTTACATCACAAGGCATAACTGACACCATCACAATCACACAGACTAACAAAACAGTCCATATGGCAGGCGGCAGTTGGCCTGCATTTACCCACGGTGGACTGTATGGTAATGTACATCCAGATACCCACACATGTTGTTACAGCTTAGGTTAGTCATGGTGCACCCCTACACTCACTACTACTGGGCCATATACCACGGTTATGTACACTGCCCTCTGCAGTACATTAGGGCACACATGTATTTTGTAGGTGGAGCCCACACATATATGGCCCCAACCCCCCAGTATGTGTGGGGGACATGACAGCAGTGGAGGGATGGCAGGAATGACAGCATGACATACACACAGCCCACTACATAAGTAACCCTAAAAGCATGTCACCTGTGCTAAGCCAGAGATGTAGGTGGAGGACAGAGTCTGGAACACAGGCACATATGTGTACAACTGTTGTCATACAGTAAGCAATTATGTAAAGGTGTACATATCTATATAGATATATGTATAATGATATGTACATATATGTTTGCCATATGTCCTGCACATGGGGTGGAGCCCTACCTCAGCCCCAGTGGTCCCAACCTCTCAGTGCAAGGGGATGTCATGTATGTATTGCAGGTATATTTGTAGACTATTGCTACTGTAATAGGGAGTGTCTTCACCGACATGGTGTGTGTGGGAGGCCACATCTGCTGTCAACATGTGCGCCATTGGCTACTGACAGACATCCTATGTTCATCATAGTACAGTACCAGTGCTAGCACAGTAACGCCCCTGTGGACTACAGCTGTGATACATCCAATATATGTGGACAGTCTGACACACGCTGATCAGTACAGGGGTATACACAGAACCCCTTCATGAAAGACATGTGGACCAGGCCTGTCAATGTGGATGTTAACAGCCGTATAGATGGGTATCACAAGTAAATACTGGTATACGTTTGCCCCCATAGATTATACATTCATACACCCCTGTCTGTCCTGACACATAATAACCGCTGGTACAGAGGTGCCATGGCCACATACTACCCACTAGTTAGTGACATACATCTGAACAGCATCCCACTGCTTTGTCTGACATACATGACTGTCGTGGTGGCCTGGCAGAAGTACATCTGGCAAGTATCTGGACATGTCATCTCACTGGATAAGTACAGTCATGTGCTAGGCATGTTACAAAGCACAGCACTAGCTACAAGCAGACTGACTCAACACTGGGTTACATCTCCCATGTGGGGATACACATGTACCTGCATAGATAGCAGGCTCTACAGGCATGTCACATCACAGAGTAGCAGACACCTGTGTGAAAGTGCATAACCACAACCAGTGTGAACACAGCCACAGCCACATATGGTAAGCTAGCACACTATTACAGTATATGGACTATCTCACCTACACCATCCTCATATGAGCCACTCACACAACACCCCTACATATACTGGGCCACTAGACAGTGCAGTCCAATGCCTGTCTGTGGTATGGGACATGTGTGTGTTCGCCCCTACAAACATGTACGCTGTTAGTGTGACATACAGTGGAGCAGCATGTAACATTAGAAAGGACAGGACCTGGAACAATGACATCTACAACAGTCTCTACACAGGCCAAGGTACATATTCACTATACACACACTGTCGACAATTACCAGATTTACACATACCTCAGTACTGTACACACAACTACATAATGGCCAGGCTATGTCCTCAATTATAACCCCTACTATACATAACATGTGTAGCAGTCTGATATCTCACTGGCTTGTTATCAGATATGCTGTCAATGACTATGGAGTACAGAACATATTCACCCCCTACTGCATGACATATGTACAAAGGTTGACAGAGTTGTGCCTGGAGGCACAAACACAGGGCCAATATTGACATGTCACTGTTATACCCTCATACATATACTGTTGTAACAGGGTTTGTTGCACCATATGTCCTATGAGGGATGTGATGTCAGTAACTCTCCCGGCTGTCACCATCTACTGCCTGCTATCTTCACACTACCTTCTGCATTCCACAGATAGGTGCACCGTAGCTGACACATGAAACCAAAGGCACAACACTGCCCAGTCTGCAGATGACCCTGCGGATGGGGACCCCTCATACACATGGGACCGACATGGCAGGTATTGCGACATGTATGACAGGCATATCCAGACAAACACTGTTAACCCAACAGTACTCCACATGCAGCATAGTAGCACTTACAGTCTGTAGTCAGGTCAGGCACATCCCCCTCCTATTTGTTGCCCTCTTTCCACAGTGTATGTTGTTAGACGTAAATCTCCAATCTATCTGAGATGCTGTTTGCCAAACAACAGATCGAGTTCCTGCTCACAGTGACTGTAAAGGGCCAACACCACCATGTTGTTCCTAGGTATTAGGGTGTGTCCATGCAATTGGCTATGGGCCTGTTACCACAGCCATTCCGCATGCAATCAGCTAAGGGAGGGCTGCAATTCGTGCAGAGGCCATCAGCTGATCATGAGCATCACTTACATTACACATGCTACTGCCTAAGCATAGCAGGTGTGGGTCTCCAAATCCACCAGAGAGGGAGTGGGGGAAGTAGACAGAGGCAAATACATGTCAGGGAGGGGTGGTGGAGTAAAACAGAAGCATGTTTGTGTCACACACCTACCAGCACAGGGTATCAAACCCCCCAACAACTATGTAGTGCTATCACAGTTCGATGCAGTTATTGGTTACACTACATGGGTTACATGTTGTGGAGCACTCAGAGCATATTTGTGATGATGAGTGACATCTGCAACAGGGATATTGTAGTTATACGGTAGGTGACGTACACGTGCCTGTCTGCATGAACAGCTGCCAGCGTCAACACAAGCACACTCACACAGGGACGCACACACATTGATGCACTTGGCAGGGCCAGGAGTGCAACTCATCACTAATGTGATTGCCACATTACATCGATGTGCAGGTATCACATGCACCACATGGGTCATACGGAGGTCGTATGGACACAGAGTATGATGAGGTGTCAGACATCAAACAGCATGCTTTGGTATGCCCTGGGGGGTTGTAGTGAGTGTGGAAGTGGTCAGATGCACCATACAACACACACACATGGACACACATGGTGCCAGTCCTGACATGCATGGGTGCATGTTTGCATGGGTGTGTGGTTGTCAACTGTGCCAGCAGGCTGTACAAGGGTAGGGGTGGGTATACCTTGGCATCAGGCCACATGATGATGGTCTGCATTGTGCCTCAGACCTGTGGTTTCTGCATCTGCACACAGAGGTGGGTATTGTATCCCCCATCCAGTCACCTGCATGACTATTGTGTGTGGCCAATGCTGTGCATCTCTTGCCATGTGTATGTTCCTTACTCCATGACATGGATGGTGTCTGGGATGTGCACATCTTCCACATGGATGTACAGTGACATGTGGAACTGTACCTGGGGTGTCTGGCCCATGTTGTGAACACAGATTATCACTGGATGTGCCAGTCTTGCCCACCTGCGGCAGGAACTGGTAATGGGCAGCAGGTTTACCCTGCACCTACATTGACAGCATGCTAACAGCATTCCCTGATGTCAGTGTCATCTGTCCATACAGGGCATGTTATCAGGCATGGTATGTCCATTGGGAGTTGCATGTGAAGGCACCACAGGTGCTGCAGGTGTCCATTTGGGAACATGGTGGAGGTGCACTCTGTCTGCATGTGTGTGCATATTGGACAGATGGCCAGGGTGACATGCCCTCTGTAGCCCACTGCTATCACTGCAGAGTTACTATCAGTGGCCAATATGCAGTATACTACCCACATATTGGCTGTTGCCTAGGCATGTGTGTGTGCTCTGGGTAATAGTGGGGTTGCTAACTGTGATTGGCTGGCCTTGAAGTCACATGTCTGTGTATGGCTTTGCACACCTGCCTCTCAGCTAATTTACATCTGGTATCCCTGCATGGTTGACATGGTGATATATAGTAGGGCCGCCATAGAATAACTGAGCAAAACCCCCTCTACATTGGCCACAGGTGTCACACACTCGCAGCCACCTCTACACAGGATACATGTTACACACACACATACACACACATCTGTCATGCCTGGGAGTAAAACCCCTACCTAGCTGGTTTATCACACTACAGCAGTACACAGTTACAGGGCACGCTACAGAGATTACTGGGTGTGACATTCCCATGGGTGTATTTCTAGGTGAGTGACAGCAGCAGGCTTGCCAAAGATGAGTATATGAATTGTACAGAGTGTGAGTAGCCTAAAAAGCATTGCTCTCTACTCAGTCAGACACACACACACACAGATTTACACAGTAACACATGCAGTTGCTAGGTCTACTTTACCACACTACAGCAGTTTGCAGTTACAGGACGCACTGCGGAGATTACTGGGCTCTGACTTTCCCAGAGGTGTATTTCTAGGTGAGTGACATCAGCAGCCCTGTCAAAGCTGAGTATATGAACTGTACGGAGTGTTAGTAGCCTAAAAATCATTTCTCTCTATTCAGTCAGACACACACACACACACACACACACACACACACACACACACACACACACACACACACACACACACACACACACATTCACACACAAACAGTTGCCAGGTCTGGAGTTAGAACAAGTACACAGTTACAGGACACGCTACAGAGATTACTGAGCTCTGACTTTCCCAGAGGTGTATTTCTAGGTGGGTGACATCAGCAGCCCTGCCAAAGTTGAGTATGTGAACAGTATGGAGTGTGAGTAGCCTAAAAAGCATTGCTCTCTACACAGTTAGAGACAGACAAACGCAGACACAAACACACTCACACAGTTGCCAAGTGTGGGGTTTGGACTACTACCTAACTGGTTTATCACTACAGCAGTACGTGGTTATGGGATGCACCATGGTGATTCCTGAGCTACAGCTCTCACAAAGGTGTATTTCAAGTTGGATGACCTCAGCAGGCTTGGCATACTACTACTATGGGGTGGGCAGTGTGTGCATGGGCCATAACCCATTTATGTAGGGGTTGACATGCCACATGCGGGCACACACAGGGTCATATGTCACAGGTAGGTGCATACAGCTACTAGATGACTACTTCCTTGTACAGTCATGTTGCACAGCTGGCACGAGCACCACATAGTCTGTCATGCTGATAGATGCTGATGGCTAGTACCTGCAGTGAGTGCATCTGCACCTCATGTGGTTGTGGGCCTTTGGCTGTGTGCTGGGTGGGGCAGTCCCAGATGGGTCCTTGTTACGGTGACTCTCTTTCACACATCTATGTCCATCTACCTTTGGCGTATTATAGTGTGGTGTCCTTACATATATGTCTGTATTCCTATCCACTGTGTGTGCAAGGCAGGAGTGGTGCATACTGACATGTGTCTGCACTAAGAACTGCAACTGCCAGATATGTCTGGTCCACTGGTGTTTGCAGACATGGCCTTCATGTGTTTAAGTGCGGGGGCATGTCCAGTATGACCTTTCAGTATGTTGTTGACTGACATTGCCTTCATTCCTCTAAGTGTGTGAGCATGCCCAGTATAGCCATCTGTATTGCATGTGTGGAGCATGTCCAGGTTGTTTGTACTGTGGTGCTGACCTTTGTGTTGTACACCGACAGGTAGCATGCTGTGTTCAGGGTATCCATCGGTCATTTGACTTGTACTGTTGCTACATTTCTGCATAGCATGGGGGAGCACCTGACTGTTTCTACATTTCTACACAGGAGTGGGGGGGGCACACCTGACTGTTACTATTAGTGTACGTAGGATGAGGGGGCACATCTGACATTTCTATACATTTGCTAGGACTGTACTGGTATGTCGGGTACTCCTTTTCAGTCTGTAGTCTTGCCTATCATGCTGGCTAGAGACATACCAGTGTACTATAGATCCTGGCTTTCACTGCCTACATATTGATTTCAGACTTTCTAGCCTTCACATCTTCCATCCAACTACCTGGTCTGCTGTAGTCTGTCTGTGTAGGCCTGGGGGGGTTACACATAGGGCTCATTCAGAGGCCATAGTGCAGCATTTGTTTGTGTTTGTCTACACCTATCCTGCTGACTATAACAGTTGTTGTGTATGTGCCCCCCCAACTGGTATTTGTGAGTCACTTACCTTGTAGGTGTCCCAGTATTGAGGGTGGTGCAGCAGGGCTGCCTAAGTCGGATGCACAGAGTACACTCCCTATACATGGCTGAGCATGGGTAGTGTCATGTTTGGCATCCCTTTTACAGTATGTGCGAGTTGTAGAGAGGTGACATTCCCCAGGTCCCTACTGTGTCCATGCATGTGCTATACGTTGCCTCTTTGCCAGGGCCAGGGCATACTGGGCACGCCTCCTTCTGCCTACTGGGGCAGGCTCAGGTTATTCCTCCTCCTAATCACTCTGTGCCTGTGCAGGCCTTAGCAATGGTGGGGGGCTATGTGGCCCTGCCCCATGCTGTTCCTGTTGTAGCTGTTTCCACAGGATCATATTGTGTAGCATGGCACATACAAGGACAATTTGGGTACATGTAGTTGGTGAGTACTACAAGGCTCTACCAGATGTGTCCAGACACCAGAACCGTGACTTCAGCATCCCAAACACACGCTCTATTATGATTCGTGTTTGTGCGTGTGCCTCATTATGGAGTTCTTGTTTGGGTGTGTGTGTATTTCTGATGGGTGTCATCAACCATGGCTCCAGTGTGTATCCAGCATCCCGCACTAGGTGACCGTGTGGGATGTCCCCACTGGCAAATCTGTGGTCCAGCTGCATCAGATGTGGGAATTGTGGTAACTTCCAGGGCAGCCAACACACACATTCATTATTATGCCCTGGGCATCACACAACCTGGCAGTTGATGGAGGGGAAGCCCTTGTGGTTGATGTAGACCCTACCCTGCTCACCGGGTGGTGCTTTGATGTGTATGTGCGTGCAGTCTGTTGCACCCACTACCACGGGGTATTCTGCTATTTGATGGAAAAGATGCATATTGCTGGCCAATGCCTCAAGGGTGATGGGGAGGTATACATGCTCACCATGTGCTGACATGGCATCCAGGAACTGGTGGAGTACCCTGGATGCTGATGTCTGTGATATTACCATCATATCCCCAGTTGGCCTTTGGAAGGTACCTGTAGCTAGTATAAGTAGGCCTACACATACCTTGGTATCCACTGGGATGGGTTCCCCTCTGTTAGTTCTGTGTGTGAGGCATGGCTGGCACAGCTCAACAATCTAATGTAGGAGGTCCCTGTCCACCCTATAGCTTGCCACTATCTCCAGCTCATGTAGCCCTTGGTAGGTTACCCTAGGTCTGTACACTCTTCTCCGTCTCCTCACTGTGGGTTGCTCGGCAGCATTCACATCCTCACCACCCTCAGCCTCTTGCACATGCTGGCTTATGATTGCAAAAGCAGCCCCTAGCAATATTTCTCTTGCTTTAGTTTTTCTAAACTGTCCCCGTTTGTATACATCAGTGGTGCAGAGTTATTGGGAATAACAAGGGAGAAAGTTGTTTGCATAGTTTATAGTTGTGCGCTGGGCTGGGCTGCTGCCTGTGTGATTGGCTGTGTCTGATACATTTCACCTGTCAGCTCAGCTAGTTCTCCTTGATTACCTTCCTACTGCTGTTTTCCCTTCCCATTGCCTCCCTGTTTAAGCCCGTGTGAGCGCCGCACAAACGGAGTGCTCAAATGTGCAAAGAGCTGCCTTTTCCTGGTTTATCTTCCCTTTTCTTCCTGTACAACCTGGTGCGTGGCGTGCACACCCACTTACACTTTGTAAAGAGTGCTAGGCAGGTTTAGACACGCCCCTAGCTTAGCTATGCTACACTAGGAGTAATCCCGAGCCACAGGTCTCCAATCCACTTACAGTATGCCTGACATGCCTCCCCCCCCATGATGTCACCTATATCCTAGTCTTGCACCCAGCTATTTATACTCTTACACTCTTGGGACCTGCCTCACACCCTGGAAAAATCTGGGATTCACTAACCCTTCCCTCATTTGCATAGGATTGCCTGCTAATGTATAGTTACATGTCCCACAATGAGCCTCCTCCCTTAGCAACCATTACTCACTGGCCAGTTTGCCTTCTGACTGCATTGACTTGCATGGCAGGATACTGATTTTAGTTAGAATGCTTATTTTAGGTTTCTTTTATTAATTTCCATCCGATCCCATTTGTGCGTCACTGCCCTATGCTTAACCAGGCGAGCTTGGCCAAGAGAAAATTAAACGTTGTTTATTTTTTGTTTTTTTTTTACATTTTGCAATGCCAATGGCCTTCTATTTGGACATTGGCATGCTTCCTCAATGATATGCAGCCTTTATTTGGAGCTGTCATAGCTCCGTTTTGAAGATTGCAGAACTGTACATTTCTGCACACTGCATTCATTCTGCACGGACAGCTGCCAGCTTCCTGGATCGCATATTACCCTCATTTGAATGATTTTCACCTGCAAATGAGGGTAATTTGCATACAGGAGCTCAGTCCATGCAGGATTAGCCTAAGAGCTCATGTGCGCTTCCCGGGAGCTTGTTCCTGGATCGCACGTCGGCCATATTGCCAGAAATAGCTGTTAAACTAATCCTGCACGCTACAAAGGGCTTCGTAAATCCGGGGTATATGTTTTTTAAAAAGCATTACTAATGTTTGAGCCTCTTTCTTTTCAAATACATAACAAATTCCTCCCTATCATTTAAACCTGGTGGGAAGCAGGCATTAAGTTTGACCTACCATCAGTATTCTAGCCAACTCAGCTCTTCTTCTATATTCGTAACAGTAGTATCACTAGGAAAGGCCTCTACTACCAAGAATTTATACTCTCTTTTACAATTTTTAACTTATAATGTTTGTTTAAAGTATTCTTTTCATCCCCTCTCTGTATGGCATATTTATGCTCATAAATCCTTTTATATAGCTCTCTAGTTGTTCTGCCAATATAAAAGGATTTACAATCCAGGCAGGTTATGAAATATACAACATTTTTTGATTTACAATTAAAAACACCTGGAACTCTAATCACATTCTTACCCACCTTTATTTCTGAGGAATCTGTGTATAGAAAGTTGCACATATTACAGCTGAAGCATCTTATCATCCATCTCTTATTTGCTACTTCCTTTGGTTTATTCAGTTTAGCTTGAAAGAAGTTCTTAGAACTTTTAGCACTCTTCTGCACAAACTTTGGTTGTTCACATATTTTGTTAATTATTTCACTATTTGTTTTAAGCACTCCCCAATTACGATTTATCACCCTTTTTATTGCTCCTGAATTTACACTATTTTGTATGGTCATTGCTGTTCTATACTTATATTGTGTCATACAAGATTCATTTCTTGTTTTACTTTTTTCTCTCATCTCTATTTGTGCATGTAATATTTTCATTACTTCTTTTTCTGGATATCCTCTTGGAACAAAAGTCTTTCACCTCATTTAAAAAATCTTCATCTTTATATGTTAAGCTACTTATTCTACTTAACTGTCCCTTTATTATATTAATTTTGTTTTTTTGGGGGGGTGCAAACTTGTATAGTGTAAATAACTATTATTCTGAACTTCTGTCTTACAGATTTTAGATACCAAACGTTCTTTCTCTTTATATAGTGTAACATCTAGATAATTAATTTCTTTCTTATTATAATTGTGTGTAAAATCTAAATATGTACACACATTATTCATATACTTAATGAACTCTTCTAGTTTGTCCAATGTTCCTCTCCACACCATAAAAACATCATCAATAAAATGAACACTCCTGTCTATGTACTGTTTATACTCACTTTCTAATACATTTGCTGCTTCCCAGCCATTCATGAACATATTTGCATAGCTGGGTGCTAGGGCTGCACCCATCGCAACCCCATTCATTTGTACATTTCTTCATAAAAGGACTTGTAGTTGTAGTTCAGTACTATATCTATTATTTCCATTATTAAAGCTGCTGTATCTGCTGAGTATTTCCTTGATTTCAATAATTCAATTCTCACAATTTCCATCCCTTCTTCATTGGGGATGACTGTGTAGAGAGATTTTATATCCAATGTTACCAGAAAGTCATCTTCTTCTACTTTTATTTCTTTTAATTTATTTAGGAAGTCAGAACTATCTCTTATATAAGTTTCACTTAAAGAGACTACTTTTTGCAAATGCTTATCTACATATACTGACAGGCCCTCGGTTTTGCTACCTGCACTGGCTACTATAGGTCTTAGAGGAAGGTTGTTAACATTTTTATGAGTTTTAGGTATTCCTGATATCTTACTTATTTTGGGGTTGGTTGTCAATAAACTCTTCCTAACTCTCTCATCTATCCTACCAATTATGAACCATTCTTCAATACATGCATCTATTAATGCATACTCCTTTTTTACTTCTCTCATATCAATTTTCTTATAATATTTAACATCTGTTAGTAATTACTTCATTTTACTTTCATAGCCTGCCCTGTCCATTGCTACCAAGGACCCACCTTTATCTGCTTTTAACAGTAGTAAATCAGTTTTATCTAACAAATTGTTAAATCATTCTGTTTCTTTCCTAGACACATTAAAATAATTATATTCAGCCTTCTTTTCTTATACTTTAATTATCGGTTCTTCACATATGCTCAAAAACATTTCCAACTCCTTACATAAAGAAGGGTTGTAACAGCTTGGTTTGTAAAGTAACACATCACTTCTTTCATAATTTTTCAACATCACATCAAAATTTAACAATCTGACATAGTCTCTCAGACCATTTATTGTCTCTAATTTATTTTCTCATTGAGCTAGTGCAAAGTTCCATCCTTTGCTGAGAGCTAAACATTCTTGACTTGAAAAAACATAAGTAGATAAATTAATAATTTTAAAATTTACTGTACCTATGTTTTCCGCAACTATTTTTTCTGTCCCCAATACTTCTGATTTCCTTTCCTCACAAAGCCTCAAAGAGGCTGAAACATTAGTAATACTTTTTAAAAAAACATATAGTATAGTAGTATGTTGGTGAAAGTGTGTTTCTTAAATGTTTTCAAATTGATTAAGTATTTTAGGAACTGTATTAAGTATTTCCTGAGTGTATTTTTAAATGTTTTTCTTAACTTTTTTGTAGTATTTTCACAAAGTTAGCTTTTTGGAAGTTGGAAGGAAGAGGAAGCGACAGTTTAATGTGAATGTATCATGTGATGAGTTTCAACCATGTGACAAGTGAAGCCTTAAAAAATGAATTTTGTAGAAGCTAACCTCAGTCTGAAGAATTCTCTGTAGAGTTGAGACAAAAGCGCTAACTGGAGGTGATTTTATTGTTTTATTAAAATGTGGTAACCTGAGCCCTTTCTTATTTGCAATGGTGATGGGCAGGTTGACAGACGAGATCAGACAGGAGTTTCCATGGACTATGATGTTTGCAGATGATGTGATCTGTAGTGAGAGTAGGGAACAGGTGGAGGAGACCCTGGAGAGATGGGGATATGCTCTAGAGAGAAGAGGAATGAAGGTCAGCAGGACTAAGACAGAATATATATGTGTGAATGAGAGGGAGGACAGAGGAATGGTGAGGATGCATGGAGTAGAGGTGGCGAAGGTGGATGAGTTTAAATACTTGGGATCAATAGTTCAGAGTAATGGTGAATGTGGAAGAGAGGTGAAGAAGAGACTACAGGCAGGATGGAGAGGGAGGAGAAGAGTGTCAGGATCGATTTGTGACAGACAAGTACCAGTAAGAGTGAAAGGGAGGGTCTACAAGAGAGTAGTGAGACCAGCTATGTTATATGGGTTGGGCACAGTGGCACTGACAAAAAGACAGGAGTTAGAGCTGGATGTGGCAGAGTTAAAGATGTTAAGATTTGCACTGGGTGTGACGAGGGTGGACAGGATTAGGAATAAGTATATTAAAGGGTCAGCCCAGGTTGGAAGGTTTGGAGACAAAGCCAGAGAGGCAAGATTACATTGGTTTGGACAAGTGCTGAGGAGAGATGCTGAGTATATTGGGAAAAAGATGCTAAGGATGAAGCTACCAGGTAACAGGAGGGCCTAAGATAAAGTTTATGGATGTGGTGAGAGAGGACATGTACATGGTTGGTGTGACAGAGCAAGATGCAGAGGACAGGAAGAAATGGAAACAGATGATCTGCTGTGGTGACCCCTAACGGGAACAGCCGAAAGATGATGATGATGATGATGATTAAAGTGTGGCAACCTAAGAAGACACTGCTATTTTTTTTAATTTGTTTTTACAAGTTTATTGGTGAAAAGCTGCTTTTGGTGGATATTGTACTTTATTGAAAAATGAGCAGCAGTCACCTGACCTTAGACACGATAAAAATAACAAACACACATACCAAAACTGGTAAAATCAACCGTTTATTTGCTGATCGAACAACTAAGCACTTTTCCAGTAAAACCAAAGGCTTCTTCAGAGTTGTTCCAAAATTCTGCCAATAATGCTTATATACTAAAGGTTTAATCAAAATTCCATACACCTACCAATCAATCTAACCATGAACATTTCTTAAAAGGACAGTACTATGCCAAATAATTGCTTAAAACCATAAAAATGCATTAATATATAGGATGTTAAAACATAAATCATGAATATTAAATTCTATGTTACATTAAATTATATTATATTAAATATACATTTAAACAATTTGATTATGCCTCATTTTTAAAAACGGCTTAATAGAAATAAAATCATTCAGACCGGGGTCCATGGATGCATTTAACCTTAATTGCCAAAGAGATTCCTTACCCTCCAACATCAAATTCATGTCACCACCTCCTTCATTCATAGAAATCCTGTCTATGACAAAAAACACAAACTTTTTAAAATTGATGCATTTTTCTGAATGTATATAAAGAGCATTGTGAATATCCTTGTTCTTAATAGACCTGGTATGTTCACTTATCCTTTCCCTTAACTTCCGAATAGTTTTACCAACATAGAAGCCGGGACAGGATAAACAGGTAGCCACATACACCACATGTGTATTACTGCAATTGAATCTACCAGGGCATTGTAAGGAAGTATCACACATTTGAATGTAGACATAAGGTCCATCATTTATATACCTGCATAAATTACAATTTCCACATTTAAACATGTAAGATTTATACACTGAAATGTTATTTTTCCTTTGCAGGATGCTTTTAACATTCCTCCCCCTGCTGAAAACTACCTGGGGCTTTGTTCCTAAAATAGCTGTCATCTCCTGTTGGAAACAAAGTTCCCAACATTGGTTGATAATGTCAACCACCATTGGACTACTGTCATTATATTCCAAAACCATTGCACTGGTCTTACCACTTTCATTAATCAAACTATTGCTTTTAGGCTGCCAATTGGACAATAAAATCGGTGAGAAAGTTGATTCCCTCTTCTTAGAAACTTCATTTTTGATGTTAATTAATAAATTTAAAGGGTAACCCCTTTCCAGAAACATCCCTATTAAGTTATACATCTCTTCATGGAAAACATTGTCAATACTAGTAAGTCTTGACACCCTTACCATCTGCTCTTTGACAACACTTCATTTTTGAAAATGTGGATTCTTACTAGTAAAATGCAACAGAGTATTTGAGTAGGAAGCTTTCCTATAAATAGTACTCTGTAGACTGTTAGAATTGTTTATCTGCGGTGGTGGTGCTGCGGTAGTGTTGTCACCTCACAGTACGATGCTGTCCGGTTCGATTCTCAGCTAGAGTGTTTTCTGCATGGAGACATGCGTGAATGGGCATACCTTTGTTGAAGGTTGTGCGTCAGGGCTGGCAACTCGGCATGTAAAAATCTACTGCCAATCATTAGCGGACCAGAGTTCCGCTGTGGCAACCCCTAACCGGGAAAAGCCGAAAGACACAAAAAAAGACTGTTAGAATTGTTTGATAAACTGATGTCCAAGTAATTAATCTGATTTTTGTCCCAAATGCTGGTGAATTTCAACAAATCAGTGGTCCTATTTAGGTACTCCACAAATTCACCAGCTTCCTGTTCATCCCCCTTCCACAAAATGAGGATGTCATCCAGGAATCTACTATAGGCAAAATTCTTTTGTGATAATGTGTTTGTAAAATATACTCTTTTTTCCCAGTCTAATAACACAAGGTTGGCAAAAATGGGGGCACATTTGGCCCCCCATTGCCACTTCAGCTGTTTGATAAAAAATTTCCCTTTCAAATATGAGAAAATTATTTTTTAGAACCATCACCATGAACTCAACCAACAGATCTACTGTTACCATATCAATTACCCCCAAACTAACAATACTTTTCCGGAACATTTCAATATCCCTTTCATGTGGGATTACAGAAAACAGATTGACAACTTCAATTGTCAAAAAACTGTACTTAAATTAATCTATGTTCCTGAATCTAGCCAATCTGTTTAAACAGTGCCAAGAATCCTTTACAATATGGTCAACCTTGTTTAACAGGTGTTTCAGTTTATTGTCAATCCAGGCAAATAGGGGGTCAGTTTTAGAACCCCTAGCAGAAACAATTGGCCTGAAAGGTGGATCTATGATAGATTTATTAGTTTTGGGGATGCCAAAAACTGTTGGTAAAACCCATTTTTCCACCGTTAGAAATTCCTTTTCTTTCTCACTAATATATCCTTCTAAATACTCTTGTGATAAATTATATCTAACCAAGAGTATGCCCTGTTAACTTCGTGTCTTGATGCCCTTTCATATGTTAACTCATCATTCAATACCTGCTCCATCCTAGCTACATAGTCAATATGACGCATAATAACTATGCCCCCTCTGTTATCGGGGGTCATAATTCTAAGATTCTTGTCCATGGCCAAAGACAGCAATAGTTGATTTTCATCCTTGGTCATATTATATTTTTGTTCATATTTATATATTTTTTTTATTTTTATTGCTACTGGCCAATGAATGTATCGATTTTTCACATAATCTCTCAAACATATCAATTTTAATGTTATTTGGAGGTACAAAAATACTTTTACGACTGAGAGAATTACATTCTGAATGCTGAACATTCTTATCTTTGAAAAACATCTTTAAATTCATTTATCTAGTAAACAATTTCAAGTTTAACAGGGTTCTAGCAATATCCAAATGAGAACTAGGAACAAAAGTCATGCCCTTTTTCAAAAGCGTAAAATACACATTACTTAAATCCAAATCCGAATAATTATAAATAGTGAAACCTTCCCGTTCCACCTTCTTACAAATTAGTCCTAATTCCTCTACCCATAAATCACTGTCAGTGATGTCCAACCAGGAATTCAAATGGCCAATCACCTCCACTTCTTGAACTGCCTGTTGTTCCAAGACTTCCTGTGGAAGTGATTGCTGCCCTGGTTCCACCCCTGAACTTGATTCTGTGGATTCCAATTGGCCTGGTTTTTCAGGCGTTCGGACCTTCGAGGGGGCTCCCCCTGTAAAAAAAACATCCGACCCCTCCTGTATATCACCCCTAGTGGAGTCCATGTTATGCTGCCCTATATTACTGGGAAACCCCCTGGTACTGCTCCTTTGGTTGGTACCATCAATAACATGGATACCCTTATTAACAACATTTGGGTATGCTTTGTTACATTTATATTCATCAGTATCTCACAAAATTTTACGCTGTTTGGTGATAACATTTTTACCAACAAATTTGTCCACATCATGCAACACTTTCTTATATTTGTCATGATAAGGCATAAACAATGCATCAGTCACAATGCTATTATTCAATTTGGAATTCTCATCCTGTAACTCCTTTAACTTAATGTAATTGTTTTTGACAATAATGTCCATTATTTCAAAGCCAGCTCTGTCAAAAACAGTAATCACTTATCACCAACTACTAAGCAAGTGGTAATGCCTTGGCTAATATTGGAAGAAGAAGGAGTTTCATATCAAGTGAGGAAGTCTTGAAAGGATGTTTAGCCTCCCCCCCTACAAATCCTTTTATTGTGGCAAATGAACAACAAATGCAGATGCAACACAAAATAAATCACAGTGAATTGTTTGGTGAGTTGGAAAAAGACCTGACCAAACTAAAGAGATTGCAGTGGGACAATTTATTTTTTGAAACCTGTCTAAAGGTTCAAAGAGTGCCGAAAGGCTTGAGAATCAACAAATTACCAGTTGGAGAAAATCTACCAAAAGAATTGGTGGATAAATGGCTGGTGGTTAATCAGAATGCTGGACTGCAGTATGTGGAACTGTTACTAAATCACAGTAGAAAATTAGCATCAGAGTTATCAGAGAACGTGCAAAACAACTACAATATGTTAAAAGAAATTACCACAATAGAAATTTTCAACAGTAAAATAAGTATTCTGCAAGATAACATGATCAAGCTTAATGAACAGTTAAGCAGCAGAAAACTTAAAAACTATGAATGAGACAGAGAATGGATTATATAGGGGGTGTGGCAGAAGCCTATGGACTACGTTTATGCAATTGCGTACAGGTGAATGAAGCCACGAGCGAGAGGAATCAACAGGAAGTGGAAACCAACACCGTAAGGAGGTCAGAATGCTTAAATAGTAAAGAAAACCTCAGCTTGGCCAGCTAGAACTTGGTTATATTCAACTGGACGTATAAGAGAATTTAAGTACCTTTATCTGCACTTTTTTTTAAAAAAATACAGTATTTAATTTGATTTAAACTGTGTATGAAGGAGTGTTGAAGGAATTTTAACTGAAGTTATTCTGCTCTTCAGTAACTTGAACTGAAGCTAGTGTTGGCTGAATTTTGTTATTTGCTAGTAATTACAGGTGTGGGGGTAGCCACATTCTTTGATTTCCTGTCCTTGCATATTTAAACTGGTGCATGTGAAATAATTCCTGCTTTAAAACCTCAGCTTGGCCAGCTAGAACTTGGTTATATTCAACTGGACGTATAAGAGAATTTAAGTACCTTTATCTGCACTTTTTTTTTAAAAAATACAGTATTTAATTTGATTTAAACTGTGTATGAAGGAGTGTTGAAGGAATTTTTAACTGAAGTTATTCTGCTCTTCAGTAACTTGAACTGAAGCTAGTGTTGGCTGAATTTTGTTATTTGCTAGTAATTACAGGTGTGGGGTAGCCACATTCTTTGATTTCCTATCCTTGCATATTTAAACTGGTGCATGTGAAATAATTCCTGCTTTAAAACCTCAGCTTGGCCAACTAGAACTTGGTTATATTCAACTGGACGTATAAGAGAATTTAAGTACCTTTATCTGCACTTTTTAAAAAAAAATACAGTATTTAATTTGATTTAAACTGTGTATGAAGGAGTGTTGAAGGAATTTTAACTGAAGTTATTCTGCTCTTCAGTAACTTGAACTGAAGCTAGTGTTGGCTGAATTTTGTTATTTGCTAGTAATTACAGGTGTGGGGTAGCCACATTCTTTGATTTCCTGTCCTTGCATATTTAAACTGGTGCATGTGAAATAATTCCTGCTTTAAAACCTCAGCTTGGCCAGCTAGAACTTGGTTATATTCAACTGGACGTATAAGAGAATTTAAGTACCTTTATCTGCACTTTTTTTTTTAAAAATACAGTATTTAATTTGATTTAAACTGTGTATGAAGGAGTGTTGAAGGAATTTTTAACTGAAGTTATTCTGCTCTTCAGTAACTTGAACTGAAGCTAGTGTTGGCTGAATTTTGTTATTTGCTAGTAATTACAGGTGTGGGGGTAGCCACATTCTTTGATTTCCTGTCCTTGCATATTTAAACTCGTGCATGTGAAATAATTCCTGCTTTAAAACCTCAGCTTGGCCAGCTAGAACTTGGTTATATTCAACTGGACGTATAAGAGAATTTAAGTACCTTTATCTGCACTTTTTTAAAAAATACAGTATTTAATTTGATTTAAACTGTGTATGAAGGAGTGTTGAAGGAATTTTTAACTGAAGTTATTCTGCTCTTCAGTAACTTGAACTGAAGCTAGTGTTGGCTGAATTTTGTTATTTGCTAGTAATTACAGGTGTGGGGGTAGCCACATTCTTTGATTTCCTGTCCTTGCATATTTAAACTGGTGCATGTGAAATAATTCCTGCTTTAAAACCTCAGCTTGGCCAGCTAGAACTTGGTTATATTCAACTGGATGTATAAGAGAATTTAAGTACCTTTATCTGCACTTTTTTTAAAAAATACAGTATTTAATTTGATTTAAACTGTGTATGAAGGAGTGTTGAAGGAATTTTTAACTGAAGTTATTCTGCTCTTCAGTAACTTGAACTGAAGCTAGTGTTGGCTGAATTTTGTTATTTGCTAGTAATTACAGGTGTGGGGGTAGCCACATTCTTTGATTTCCTGTCCTTGCATATTTAAACTGGTGCATGTGAAATAATTCCTGCTTTAAAACCTCAGCTTGGCCAGCTAGAACTTGGTTATATTCAACTGGACGTATAAGAGAATTTAAGTACCTTTATCTGCACTTTTTAAAAAAAATACAGTATTTAATTTGATTTAAACTGTGTATGAAGGAGTGTTGAAGGAATTTTTAACTGAAGTTATTCTGCTCTTCAGTAACTTGAACTGAAGCTAGTGTTGGCTGAATTTTGTTATTTGCTAGTAATTACAGGTGTGGGGGTAGCCACATTCTTTGATTTCCTGTCCTTGCATATTTAAACTGGTGCATGTGAAATAATTCCTGCTTTAAAACCTCAGCTTGGCCAGCTAGAACTTGGTTATATTCAACTGGACGTATAAGAGAATTTAAGTACCTTTATCTGCACTTTTTTAAAAAATACAGTATTTAATTTGATTTAAACTGTGTATGAAGGAGTGTTGAAGGAATTTTTAACTGAAGTTATTCTGCTCTTCAGTAACTTGAACTGAAGCTAGTGTTGGCTGAATTTTGTTATTTGCTAGTAATTACAGGTGTGGGGGTAGCCACATTCTTTGATTTCCTGTCCTTGCATATTTAAACTGGTGCATGTGAAATAATTCCTGCTTTAAAACCTCAGCTTGGCCAGCTAGAACTTGGTTATATTCAACTGGACGTATAAGAGAATTTAAGTACCTTTATCTGCACTTTTGTTATAAAAAAATACAGTATTTAATTTGATTTAAACTGTGTATGAAGGAATGTTGAAGGAATTTTTAACTGAAGTTATTCTGCTCTTCAGTAACTTGAACTGAAGCTAGTGTTGGCTGAATTTTTTATTTGCTAGTAATTACAGGTGTGGGGGTAGCCACATTCTTTGATTTCCTGTCCTTGCATATTTAAACTGGTGCATGTGAAATAATTCCTGCTTTAAAACCTCAGCTTGGCCAGCTAGAACTTGGTTATATTCAACTGGACGTATAAGAGAATTTAAGTACCTTTATCTGCACTTTTTAAAAAAATACAGTATTTAATTTGATTTAAACTGTGTATGAAGGAGTGTTGAAGGAATTTTTAACTGAAGTTATTCTGCTCTTCAGTAACTTGAACTGAAGCTAGTGTTGGCTGAATTTTGTTATTTGCTAGTAATTACAGGTGTGGGGGTAGCCACATTCTTTGATTTCCTGTCCTTGCATATTTAAACTGGTCCATGTGAAATAATTCCTGCTTTAAAACCTCAGCTTGGCCAGCTAGAACTTGGTTATATTCAACTGGACGTATAAGAGAATTTAAGTACCTTTATCTGCACTTTTTTAAAAAAAAATACAGTATTTAATTTGATTTAAACTGTGTTGAAGGAATATTGAACTCAAGTTGCAGTTATTCTGCTCTTCAGTTATTCCCACCCACCCTCCCTGTTTTTGTTTTGGTGTTAATCTTAGTGGCATTGAAACTGCCCGCCCCTCAGCCTGCCTCTGGGCCCATCTCGTTTGCTCACTCAACTGAGTGCAGTGAGATCATATTCTGATTTCAGGCACTCCTACTGTGTACAAAGAGAGCATCTGGGAAATAGAAAAAAAAAAAAAAATTAAGCTTATTTCCTGCCTTTCTTGTTAAGTGGTACAGACTATTTGTAGGCTTCTGAGCCCCCAAGCCCTTCTGTGTTTGAGGGAAGCCTTCTAGCTTGTTTTTTTTTTCTTATAACTAGCCAGTTTTCTAGTTTCAGCACTCAAATCTGTTTCTTTGATCTCAGCACTTGTTCAGAAAAAAAAAAAAAAAAAAAAAAAATGTCATCTGCTTTTACTGTACTTGTGTTTCTACCTACTTCTTTTTACTTTTGCATCATCTTAAAATACTCAATTGTATTTATTACTGCTTGGTGTAACTCATTCTAAGCCTTTTGGTTTAAACACTTGGGCTTCGGACCATTTAGTTGTTTTGCACTGAGAGGGTTTGTGGTCTGCACTGTTGTGGCAGAACAGGTAGCTTACATCCTTCTAGGCTGAGAACTGCTGATTGAGGGCTCAGTGTCTGTTATTCTAAAAGTGTATTAATTCTGGTTTAAGCACTTGGGCTTTCAAGCCAGTTATTTTACATTAAGAGGGTTCGTGGTCTGCACTCTTGTGGGAGGAGAGGCTGGACTCTGCCCTTCTGAGCTGGGAATTTCTGGTTAAAGGCTTATAGTGCATGCATATCTGAACTGTTTCTTACTGAAGTTGGTGCGCCTTGTTTGCTGTGGCACAGACTGGATTCGGGCCTGCTGGATCTAGCTTTGTTTGTGTAACTTGAGCACTAATCCAGACATTCTCTAAAGTATTCAATGGTATTTATTACTGATTGGTTGTAACTTGATTAAAGTGTAGCTATCATTCAAGTCTTTTGGATTAAGCACTTGGGCTTCAGACCAGTTGTTTTACATTAGGAAGGTTTGTGGCAAGCACTGTGGTGGCAGGACAGGTAGCTTTCATCCTTCTAAGTTGGGAACTGCTGATTGAGAGCCCAGTGTCCAAGTGTATTAGTTCTGGTTTAGGCACTTGGGCTTCAGGCCAGTTATTTTACATTAAGAAGGTTTGTGGTCTGCACTCTTGTGGGAGAAGAGGCTGGACTCTGCCCTTCTGAGCTGGGAATTTCTGGTTAAAGGTTTATAGTGCCTGAATATTTGAACTGTATCTTACTGAAATTGGTACACCTTGTTTGCTCTAGCATAGACTAGATCCAGGCCTGCTGAATCTAGCTTTGTTTATATGCTTGTTGTTTGTTTGCTTGTTATTTCCCTGGAAGCTAATTCCACCTAATACTCAACTTCTCAGCGCTTCTGTGGATCACTAGTGATATCTGCATTGCTTACTGTACTTATTTCCTTGTTTCACTTGAAAGAAAGTTACTGTTTGTCGTTTTTGCATTTAGTTACTTGTAACACATTGCACTCAAGTTACCTGGCACTTGCTCACTAAAGCAATTATATAAGTCAGCACTAAAAATTAAAAGCACTACACCCTCACTCCCCACTGGCCCTTGTTTTCAATTAAGGGAAATTAAGGATTTCCCAATATTATTCTAGCATGTCCAAAGGTCAGTTGTCAATCTCCTCTCCGGTCCAGCTGGTGAATCTGGGAATCTTGAGGCAATGTTATAACTGCCTCATGTACACAGACAACCCTCTCCTCCTCCCACATAACACAAATACTTGCGAGAGATGCAGCTATTTAGCCAAACTGGAGGCTGAGCTCTCTCAACTCAGGACTGGCAAGACCAGACAGGAGGAGAAGGCAACTACACACACCACAGAACCAGCCTCACATAATGCTACCACTCCACTGAATCAAACACATAAACACACAAAGACATACTCGGAGGCTCTGAGTAAAAATTTACCTAAACAGCAGAGGCCTCCAAAGCAGACACCCAAACAACTGCTACCTCAAGACACCCCACAAGCAACACATAAACCACAAAAGCAGTGTGCAAAGCAGTCACAGCCCTTAAGGCCAAATACAACACCAAACATACTTGTCATAGGTGACTCCATAGTCAGACACACTGGCGTCCCACTCACCAGGCTGAACAAGGAGAGGGTCACAGTAAGCTGCCTATTGGGCTAGAATCCGCCACATAACACAAGCACTTTCGGGTCACTCCACGGCAAGTACAAATATGACACAGTCATTGTCCATGCTGGTGTGAGCGACCTGAGGCGTACCTCCCTGGACTACATGAAAAGAGACATAGAGGAGCTCTCTGATTATGTAGCCCAGGCAGGTATGACCCTAACCCTGAGCAGTATCCTTCCTTCACCAAGAATGATGCCACAATATAGAGACAAGATGATCAGCTTTAACAATTGGCTTAATGTCTGGTGTCATTCAAAGGGGATCCAGTGTCTGTCTGCCTGGGATGACATGCTTGACAAGCCACGCTGCTTCAAGGGCGGCTTGCACCTGTCACCCCTGGGATTCGGATATTGGCTAAGGCTCTTGCCACCCCATAGCGCCTTTTTAGGCAAGGCTCAAATTCTAAACCTACCACCCTAGAAAACAAAAATGGGAAGAAACTGAGGGTAATGCTGCTCAATGCCAGAAGTCTAAATCTCAAAATGCATGCACTTGAGGCCCTTCTCAGTATGGAGAACATCGATGTCTGTGCTGTAACTGAAACCTGGTTCAAGGCTCCTGAGAGCACCCGGCACTATTAGGTTTTACCTCATATCATGCGTTCCGGCCCCAAAACCCAGACCACACCACAAAAGGAGGGGGTGTATCCATATTCATAAAGGATATCCACACCTCCAGGTTGGTGGCAACGCAAAGCTTGAAACCATCCAGGTGCAACTAACCATAGGCAAAACTGCTCTACAAATTGTAGCATGCTACAGGCCACCCTCTCAAACTCAGGAACCCCACACAGCCTTCCTGAAGACACTGGAGGGTATAAATGTATCTCCAAACACCATCATATTGGGTGACTTCAACTACCCGAATATAGACTGGGAACATTACTCAAGCCCTAACTTTCTAGCCCAACGGTTCCTGGAGTTCATAAATTCAAATGCCATGGAACAGCTAGTCACTGTTCCCACGAGAGGAGAAAATATACTAGATCTCATTGTCACAAACATGGGGACAAAATGCTCCACACGGAAGTATATCCCTCATTGGTGAGATCTGATCATAAACTAATCTCACTGGAAATCCACATCCCGCCCCACCCCAAACAAAAAGACCATAGTGAAGAACTTCTCTAAAGCAAACTTCACACTACTCAAGACTGGTGTGGTATCCTTCAAGGCCCCTGAGCCAGAGGAAACCACCACCCAAGCTGTGGAAGCCCTTACAAATGCCTTCTATGAACACCTCCAGGACTGCATGGATCAGGCAATCCCAAATAAAACCAAGACTCTTTCCACAAAGGGCAAGCGTCCAGTCTGGTGGACCCCAGCCATTAACAAACTTTACAATAAGAGGAGAAAGCTATTACATGATAGAACAAAATCCATAAAAGGAAGTCACCCCTGATCATTATTAGTAAAAACATACGAGCACTCATAAAATCAACTAAGGCCAATTTTGAGAGAAAAATTGCCATGGATTCAAAGGACAATCATAAGGCCTTTTTCAGCTATGTTAGGAACCTGGGTGGAAACTCCCAGATATGCTCAGAATTAGTCCAAAATGATACAAAAATCACTGAACCCACAGACATTGCCAACATACTGGCAGACAGGTTCAGTGCAAACTTCACCCCCCTCTCCCCCCCAAAGGAGAGATAACTATCCCAGCCGAGTGTAGCCTCCCGGACATCTCAAATGCGCAGGTGAAAGCTGCTCTCTCTAAAGCTAAAAACACAGCATCAATGGGACGGATGGTGTCCCCGGCTGTGTGCTACACGAGCTAAATGAGGAATTAAACCCGCACATAAGGCAGCTGTTTAATCTCAGCCTTACCACAGGATACGTGCCCAAGGAGTGGCGTCACGGCAACTGTGGTCCCACTCCACAAAGGCGGCCTCACGGACCCTGGTAATTACCGCCCCATAAGCTTAACAAGTCTAGTCTGCAAAGCTATGGAGAAGATCATAATGGAGCTCATAAACAAAGATATAGGGGACTTGCAGACATTGGACCCGACCCAGTTTGGCTTTGTCAAGGGAAGATCATGCCTTTTGAACTTGGTCGACTTCTTCGAAACAGTCACCAAGGCCATTGATGAGGGAAAGGCAGTCCATACAGCCTACCTTGACCTTGAAAAGGCTTTCGACACAATACCCCACTCGGGTATTGTAGAAAAACTTACCAGCTTAAATGTAAACCCATATGTCACAAGATGGGTTGCAAACTGGCTTAAGGACAGAACCCACAGGGTTAGAGTTGCTGGCGCTGTGTCAGACTCCAAGCAGGTCACAAGTGGTGTCCCACAGGGCTTGGTCCTTGGCCCCCTATTGTTTGGCATCTACTTCTCAGAAGTACAGGCCAACATGGGAGGACTTTGGCTGACAAAGTTTGCAGTCGACTGCAAACTGGAGCCCATAGTGGAAAGTGCATCGGACACGGATATCCTTCAGAAGGGACTCACGGAAACAGATAGCTGGTGCCAGAGCCATGGCCTGAAGTTAAACGCCAAAAAATGTATAGTCATACCCTTCGGGAAAAACAAGGTAACCCCAAGCTACCATATAGGTGGCAATCCACTAAGCACAGAAGAGGTTATCAGGGACCTGGGGACCCAGGTTGACAGTGGCCTTTCTTTTGACACTCACGTTGCTAAAGTGGTTAGAAAGACCTTCTACATTGCCCACCTGATCATGAAGGGATTCACATCCAGATCTAGTGAGGTCATTGTTCCCCTGTACTCTTCACTTATCAGACCAATGATCGAGTACAATGCCCCATTCGGGATGTATCTCACCCGACATCTGCAGCAATTGGAGAGACCCCAAAAGTTCCTCACCAAAAGGATAAAGGGACTCCAAAATCTGTCATATGCTGCCAGATTGAAGAAACTCCAGCTCTATTCAGTCGCATACCGTCTGCTCAGAGGTGACATGTGCCTGACATACAAGGCCATGTCCAACCCGGAATTAATGGACATGCTCCACCTCAAAAAATCCAAATCCACCAAAACCGCTAGAGCAAGCGACTTAAACCTTAGCACGGATATAAATAGGACGTGCTGGAGGGATAGATTTATCACTCAGAGACTCCCTATGCTGTGGAATAAAATCCCGGTCCATGTGAGGCAGAGCACCTCGCTGACTCTGTTCAAGAGAAATCTAGACCTGTGGATGGGAGATCGTAGGTTTACCCCGGGAATCATCTCTGTGTCACTGCTGGACAGAGGCACAACAAACTAATGGGCACAGTATTTTTTCATATAAGGGGTGGCGTAAGCCACAAAAATTTGGGCTAGGCTTATAAATGCCTTAGGGCAGATAGCCTAGTATAAACCTATGAACCTATGAACAAGGCCAACAGAATATGAAGCAAGAAAAAAGAACAAGTTGGGAGCAACAAAAAAAACATTAGAATATAATGGGAACTGTAACAATGCAACAGCAAGTCCCCAATTATGAGAGATATCGGAAGATGGTGAACGGGGGGGGGGGAAATAAACAAAGTATGTCTTCAGTAAAGAGACGACAAGCTGTGGATGTCTATCAAAGAGTTAATGAAGGACAAAGAACCTGGGCCCAGGTAACAGCAGAGAGTGGACATAATAAATCTAAAAATAACTGGCAGGCAAAAAATGGCTTTGTGAGGAAAGGAAATTAGAAGAAATATTGGGGACAGAAAAAACAGACGTGGAGAACATAGGTACAGTAAATTTTAAAATTATTAATTTATTTACTTATGTTTTTTCAAGTTAAGAATGTTTAGCTCTCAGCAAAGGATGGAACTTTGCACCAGCTCAACGAGCAAATAAATTAGAGACAATAAATGGCCTGAGAGACTATGTCAGATTGTTAAATTTTGATGTGATGTTGAAAAATTATGAAAGAAGTGATGTGTTCCTTTACAAACCAAGCTGTTACAACCCTCCTTTATGTAAGGAGTTGGAAATGTTTTTGAGCATATGTGAAGCACAGATAACTGAAGTATTAGAAAAGAAGGCTGAATATAACTATTTTAATATGTCTATGAAAGAAAAAGAATGCTTTAACAATTTGTTAGATAAAACTGATTTACTACTGTTAAAAGCAGATAAAGGCGGGTCCTTGGCAGCAATAGACAGGGCAGACTATGAAAGTAAAATAAAGTAATTACTAACAGATGTTAAATATTATAAGAAAATTGATATGAGAGAAGTAAAAAAGGGGTATGCATTAATAGATGCATGTATTGAAGAATGGTTCCTAACTGGTAGGATAGATGAGAGAGTTAGGAAGAGTTTATTGACAACCAACCCCAAAATAAGTAAGATAATCAGGAATACATAAAACTCATAAAAATCTTAACAACCCTCCTCTAAGACCTATAGTAGCCAGTGCAGGTAGCAAAACTGAGGGCCTGTCAGTATACGTAGACAACCATTTGCAAAAAGTAGTCTCTGTAAATGAAACTTATATAAGAGATAGTTTTGACTTCCTAAATAAATTAAAAGAAATAAAAGTAGAAGAAGAGGACTTTCTAGTAACATTGGATATAAAATCTCTCTACACAGTCATCCCCAATGAAGAAAGGATGGAAACTGTGATAACTGAATTATTGAATTCAAAGAAATACTCAGCAGATACAGTAGCTTTAATAAAGGAAATGATAGATATAGTACTGAACTACAACTACAAGTCCTTTTATGAAGAAATCTATGTACAAACGAATGGGGTTGCGATGGGTGCAGCCCTAGCACCCAGCTATGCAAATATGTTCATGAATGGCTGGGAAGCAGCAAATGTATTAGAAAGTGAGTATAAACAGTACATAGTCAAGATTGTGCATTTTATTGATGCTGTGTTTATGGTGTGGAGAGGAACGTTGGACAAACTAGAAGAGTTCATTAAGTATATGAATAATGTGTGTACATATTTAGATTTTACACACAATTATAATAAAGAAATTAATTATCTAGATGTTACACTATATAAAGAGAAAGAAAGTTTGGAATCTAAAAATCTTTAAGAAAGAAATTCAGAATAACAGTTATTTACACTATTCAAGTTTGCACCCCAAGAAAACCAAAATGAATATAATAAAGGGACAGTTAAGTAGAATAAGTAGCTTAACATATAAAGATGAAGATTTTTTTAAATAAGGAGAAAGACTTTTGTTCCAATATGGAAGCTAGAGGATATCCAGAAAAAGAAGTAATGAAAATATTACATGAACAAATAGAGATGAGAGAAAAAAAGTAAAACAAGAAATGAATCTTGTATGACACAATATAAGTATAGAACAGCAAAGACCATACAAAATAGTGTAGATTCAGGAGCAATAAAAAGGGTGATAAATCATACTTGGGGAGTGCTTAAAACAAATAGTGAAATAATTAACAAAATAGGTGAACAACCAAAGTTTGTGCAGAAGAGGGTTAAAAGTTCTAAGAACTTCTTTCAAGCTAAACTAAATAAACCAAAGGAAGTAGCAAATAAGAGATGGATGATAAGATGCTTCAGCTATAATATGTGCAACTTTCTATACACAGATTCCTCAGAAATAAAGGTGGATAAGAATGTGGTTAGAGTTCCAGGTGTTTTTAATTGTAAATCAAAAAAATGTTGTATATTTAATAACCTGCCTGGATTGTAAATCCTTTTATATTGGCAGAACAACTAGAGAGCTATATAAAAGGATTTATGTGCATAAATATGCCATACAAAGAGGGGATGAAAAGAATGCTTTAAGCAAACAATATAAGTTAAACAATTGTAAAAGAGAGTATAAATTATTGGTAGTAGAGGCCCTTCCTAGTGATACTACTGTTATGAATATAGAAGAAGAGCTGGGTTGTCTAGAATACTTATGGCAGGTCAAACTTAATGCTTGCTTTCCACCAGGTTTAAATGATAGGGAGGAATTTATGATGTATTTGAAAAGAAAGAGACTCAAACATTAGTAATACTTTTTAAAAAAACATATAGAGTAGTAGTATGTTGGTGAAAGTGTGTTTCTTAAATGTTTTCAAATGGATTAAGTATTTTAGGAGCTAGAGCGTCTTCTGTGTGGAGGCATATGTGAATGGGGCGTGCCTTCGTTGAAGGGTGTGCGTCAGGGCTGGTAACCCGGTACATAAAAATCCACTACCAATCATTAGCAGACCAGAGTTCCGCTGTGGCGACCCCTAACCAGGAAAAGATGAAAGACACAAACAAACAAACAATTAAGCATTTCCTGAGTGTATTTTTAAATGTTTTTCTTAACTTTTTTGTAGTATTTTCACAAAGTTAGCTTTTTGGAAGTTGGAAGAAAGAGGAAGTGACATTTTAAAGTGAATGCATCATGTGATGAGTTTAAACCATATGACAACTGAAGCCTTAAAAAGGGAATTTTGTAGAAGTTAACCTCAGTCTGAAGAAGTCTCTGTAGACTTGAGACGAAAGCGCTAACTGGAGGTGATTTTATTGTTTTATTAAAGTGTGGTAACCTAAGAAGACACCACTGTTTTCTTTATTTGTTTTTACAAGTTTATTGGTGAAAAGCTGATTTTGGTGGAAGTTCCTCTATGTACTTGCTGCTTCTATCGAATATGGGTATTCACTACAATGCAGGATTAAATTATCAGGTTTCTTGTCTTCCTTCTGTATGTCTAGTTCACCTGTTTCAAAGTTCAGTTGCTCGTATTAGCTTGGTCTCTTATCAGTATGAATCAATTCCTTTTTATAATGCTAATTTTGGCCTCTTGTGACAGCATTTATATTAATGACTTTATTTCCTGCAGATGTCTCTGAATCAGTATGCTGTTGATGTATGTAGCGCTACCCTGCCAGGTCCAGGGCTGTGCACTATATGCCTGTGCATGGTGTCTGTGAAACTCATAGTGCCTTGAGTCTGTGCTACATAACTATTTTACTGCTGCACTATGATCCACATCACACAATGTCTGAATGTGCATCCATGCCCACAGACCAGCTATTTTGTGTCCATGCCCAAGGGGCTACCATTTTGCTCTTTGAGCAGAGCTGTCTGAATGAACATGGATACTTTAGGCACTGAAGATACCATGGCTCCTGTGTGGTGCTTGAGGGAAAGCAAAATTATCTTGTTCTTCCCCATGGGGACTTTCAGTAGTGCCTGTTAGATTACCATGATGGCATATTTCACAATGTAGATGCCTGGCAGTAGCTTGACAGGATGGTGAGTGATAACACAGGCATCACATAATCTACTAAACAGAGGAAGAATTGCTAAAGTGACCTGTGGGGGTGGTACCATGACCTGCTTAGAAAGTGGGAAACAGAGGTTTGGGACAGCCACCCAGAGTTTTTCTGTGAGCATTCTTCCCCCTTGAATTTTCCAGGTCAACACTGTACTTATTTCTCCCTACTTTATTTTAAAATAGTTTGGGATTAAGGGAAAACATGCAAGGATGCCTCAGGAAGCAGAAATGTCTTTCCTGATGGCTGGGAACATATGCTATGTGCACTACGCTGCACAGCTTTCATGGTGTTTGCAACAGGTATACACTATTAAGCTCACTTTTGTTTTCCTTTTGCATGTGTAGTTGTAGGTGACAGAGGAGTAACAGCAGTAATCAGTAAGCTCAGCTTGTGCTGATCAATGTCTCTGGTGTTGCATTACCAGCAGGAACCAGCCCTGCTTCTGATCAGGGAGATAGAGGTCATCCTTTTGAAAGTGACATGGAGGACTCACTGGCAGAATCTACAGACACAACTCAGAAGAGGAACTGTGATGCCTCTCTTGATATTGGCCCAGAGTTATTTCCTATGTTACCCAGCACCAACTGTGCAGGCTGGTGACATCTATGGTACGCCAACAGCCGGACTCTCACCTTACAACAGTGAAATCCCTCCTGGCAAGGTTGGTTGAGTCATGTTTCAGTAGGCACCAACCAATGAGATAACAGAGGCATGGCCTACATATGACATTAGCCATAAACATGACTGATATTTGTGTCAGTTGACTTCTGGGCTGGTGTGTCAGCCATCATGTACCCTACCCTGTCCCCTTTCATGTGTTCTCCTACCTTGTGTATCACTATTTATATGTTTTTTGTGGATCAATCCTCTCAGTCAGTGATTGCTCACCTTCTGTCTGTGTCCATCCACTTTTGTCCTCCAACTTTTGTGTCAGTACTACCCCTATCTGTCTGTGATTGCATTTTATGCTCATTTGTCTGCCCTGGTAACCTTCTTTTCTTCCTCTGCCCTCCCTTTATCATTCTTCATTACATTCCCCAGCTACTCACTTCTTATTCTCCTCTTATGAAAATGGGAGCCTTTTCCTCCAAAGAAAGTGCCCTTCGTTCCCCTCCAGTTACTCTTTATGGGTACCTTTAAGTGTTTTCCCTCTGCTTTACTATTATATGATGAACTGTGTTGGCCCTTTTTTGTGCTGGTCCTCCTTGACTACTCTACCACAGTTAATGGGTGTGCATAGCTTCATCTATGCTTGGGGACACTTTCTGTGATGTAGGCCACTCCTGTCATGCAGTCACATGCACTTTAACAGCATGTCTCCTCTACTGGGCCTGCCTAATACCACTTTTTTTTTGTAAGACAATGGTATTAACATTCTATGAAATCCCTTTCACCTACTACCAGTGCTTCGTAAGCCCTGATTCACATATAGGAATCTACGGGCCACATCTTGCCACATGGTTCTTCTTATTCAGCACTGTGCAGATGTGATGCATTTGTCTGAGATTTCCAGCATTTGACTCATAAAACTAAGCTCAAAGTTCAAACTACTAGTCATCAGATTGAACAGCTGAATTAGTTAAATCACCACTGTCCTTCTTTCCAGAAGTGTAAAGAAATAAATAGAATGGTCATATTGGGAAAACGTGTTGCCAGTGGTTTGTCTGTCATTTTTCAAGTAACTGTGTGTCTATGGGCATTCATCCTGGCTCTGTCTGTCAGGTCTGTTCTGTATAGCTGTCTCTGGTCATTTCCAGCATTTGATTAAATAAACCACATTATTGGGTATGTATGCAGATAATCTTGTACCTGAAACATCTGCTCTTTGAAGTTTCCATGCTAGTAGCAGTACAAATCATTTGACATTTTTTGTACGGTTGATGTTGGAGAGCTTTGTGCCATTTCTGACTCTGCATTAATCTTGACTCAACCTGCTTCTCACAATAACATTTTTTAGATTTAATGATTTTTTTTAATGACTGTAGTAGGGAGTCCCAAAAATGCTATCCTCATTTAATATTCGTTAGAAGCCATTTATAATTTTGTTGACTTTTTCCTAAGTTCTGGGTGACAAGTTCCATCTAGCGTAACCTTCTCACAGGGCATCCCCTCTTTATACTACAACAGCTGCTCTCTTCATAGCTAAGTAGTTCTCTCCACAGTTCTGTCAAATTGTCTAGCAGAGTGATCTTGCACAAAGACTTCCATTAGTTATGCTAGATGAGCATCTCTTTCCCCTTTACTGGAACAAATGTGATGATATCTTATTGCCTGTAAATAATAGATTTCTTTGAGGGGCTGGGATGATTATTGCCCCTGTGCAGACATATTCATTTGTCAGTTGGTTATGTGTAAAAACATTTTCCATTGTGTAGAGTGACTTTAGTATCAAGGAAGGTAACACTTAAAAGTGAGTTCTCCAAGCAGAGGTTGTTGAATGGCAGAATTCCTTGAAGGAATCAAGGAGTTATACAGCTCATCCTCTAAGAGCAAGAAATCCGGACAAAGTCTAAAATAATGGGAAGACAAAGGCCCAAAATCAGGGAAATATTTTAAATATTGCTCTTATAAAGATGCTAGAATAAGAGCTTTTGTATCAGTATGCATTTTTTGAAAGATTTGATATCTGAAACTCAAATGTATGTCATTATTTAGAGACATCAGTCCTCAGTGATTTGCCAGAAAAAAACCCCACAAATTTTATGAGGAACAGTCCTAAAATATGAGGCAAAAATCTGGACATTTGTGAAGTATTCAGTCAGTCAATGCTGGGTAAAATGTTAATAAAATGGAAATAAGCAGGTTTCTTGTGTGTGACTGATCTTAGTAAGTCTTCTTCTAGGTTTGCCACAAAGAGATTTGCATTCTGTGGAGTCATTCTGGTGCCAGTTGCACTACTCATACTCATATGAACATTAAAATTGTCAGAATGAATTATATAACTTATCCACTCGTATCTGAGGTAAGGGTAGAGGATGTGTTTCTCCTGAAAGTACTTGAGACAGGTTCTAATCGACAGACCATAACCCACGCATTCATGTTATCAAGTCTTCCTCTCTCTCTCTTTCACCCACACACACATGAACTGGATTCGGAAAACTTTGCCTCGTTGTGATAAGTGAATTTGCATTTTGAGGAGTCACATGCAGAGTATGTGTGATTCAGGAAAATAAGCTGCATCAAGTGGCCATGCCAAGCAACATGTTCTGGCTTGATATATGATAATGGCTGTATAATAAATTAATGAGTAACATTAATAAAATCAGCATATCTGCATATGCTAATGAGGCAAAACAAGATGGCAGTGTGATTCAGAAACATATAAATGCCACACAATGGAGCTGCGTCTACAGCATATTTGATCTCAGCTTAGGGAACTGCTAACTAATGTTAGGGTTTGTCTTACCTTTGGAGTACACCTTTCCAAAACATTTAAAAGCATTATCCAACTTATTTATATTATAGTAATCAAATACAACAATGCTTGAAAGCAGGCATATCTGACAGATTCAGCTGTGGTAGGTACTGAAGTTGCTGCTTTATGAGTTGTTCCACAGAATGACAGTTCTCTGTGCTTAACATCACACAAATGTAGCTGCCTGGGAGCAATGTTTACACTAAGGCTCAATGTATTATACTTTCTGAACACCTTCATTTGCACAATGAGCACAAATGCTAAACATCATGCAGAAGTCTACTCAGTACTGTGCACATACCTGTGTCCCTGCGGGTATTACTGCACGTTTGGTCCAGGCATGCTTAAAGGAGGATGAACTGTAATACTATATTTATACATCTGTACATGGAGTCACTGTAGTGCCTTATTTTCTAACAGCATACGCAGACTGAGAACTACAATGTTTCACACCATAAAGTCCCATTGTGAAGCATAATAATACAGCACTGATATATTCTGAGTCTGCCATCCATCAGTAGATGAGGTGACCATCAATGCCAATTGCTGCATAGCAGATGGGACATGAGACCTGATTTGGGTGACAATTCTCTGTCATTTTTCCTTTATTATTCAAGGTGAGATATAACTGCTGGAGAAGAAGGTATTACTCCTTTTGGAGTGCAGTGGTGGTGTGTAGAAGAGATAAAAATATTTCTCCACCTCTGTCATCAGGATTACAGACAGAGGCTCCTGTAGGAGTGGTATGAAGGGCCTCAGTATGACTGAATACTCAGTATAAGACTAGACATCCCATGCACAGGGGAACAGTGCAGTCACCATTACAGTGACAGGAGATGCTGCAATCCTGGCCTTGCATGCTGTTGTAAGGGTGAAGTTAAACAGTGGGCCACACCAGTGTGTTATAAGTAGAACTTATGTTAGCTACACATTTAATCTGGCACTGCATGTCATCCACAAGTATTACACAGTTCTCTTTTTTATGTCTGTAGCCCCTAAACATACTGAAAGCAATAGGCAGCTGCACAGAAGAATAGTGAAGCACCAAAGAAATCACCAGGATGAGTATACATGCTTCAAACTGTCTTACTTTTAATATTAATATTTAATATTGGATGATGCAGTGGTTCACATTGTTGCTTCACAGCAACAAGTTCTCCAGTTTGATTCTCAGGTGGGGTGCTTTCTGTGTGGCGACTGCATGTTCTCCCTGCATTCACGTGGGTTTCCTCCCACATTCCAAAGACATACATCTGGTGTGTTTCTCCCCAGGCCTCCTGTCAACAAATGATAAATAAAATGAAATTAACAGTAATAGGGATTCATTTCCTAAATGTATACTTCTTATACGACAGTGTCACTTAGGTTATAACTATCATAGCTCAAAGGTAATAGTGACTGTTTAATGTTATTATTGTTTGCATCCTGTCGCATATGTGGACATGTAAGTCAGGATGTTAAGGCTGTTTCCACACTGTATGACCGTGGGTTCAATCCCCCCGTTGTGTTATCATAAAATATTTTAGGTTTACATCTTTGCCTCACTATAATAACTACATCATTAGATAAGGCAAATATGCATGATCAACATTATTGGCTGGGTAGACATCTTTATCAGTATAGTTGTTTCTTTTGCATATAACCTGTGAGTGAAATATTATGTTTGAGCAGCATTTTTTTTTGTATATGCACACTTGTCTCAGACATCATTAGTGTATCACGGACTAGAGACACTTACCTGTTGCTTTGTTAAATAACTTATGTTAATCTTCTCTCTCTCTGTCAGAATGTAGATGTCGATGATTGTTGTTTCAAGTCCCCCTCTCAGCTGTGTATACTAACAGTCTTGTTAAACTGAAAAGTGTTTTTGGTCCCTCGAGTATATTATGTTTATCATAGTAAAAATATATACGAGCTTCAGTTTTTCTCTCCCCCAACTTTGTCAAATACCATTCTTATACGCATTCATTTTACTTATTATTTTATCTCCATTTTTTTTTTACTATTATATGCAGCAGCATCACAACCTGCATCCATCCCTCCTGTAAAGTCTGTCAGTCCTCCACAGGTGGCAGTAGTAGCAGTGTCACCACCACCACCAACAGAAGCAACCAGGACATCTGTATCCAGTTGCCAGTAATCCTGCCCTACCTGCACCACCCACTTCAGGTAACCCTACACTGGAAGCTGGTAGAGTTGTACCCCCAGGCTGCAGTGTCAGTAGGAATGACATACTTGTCACCCATCAGCAGCTGGTAGACATTGTGGGGGAGGTTATTGACACAAGGCTAGATGTCCAAATTAGCCGAATGGAGAACATACTCCAGTAACAAGCTGAGTCGCATCCCTGTCCAGCACTGTCGCCATCATCTGAGACAGACTCCAGTAGTGATGGTACCCAGAATGGAAAGAAATCTCCCAATGAGTCTTAGCTGCACTGCAGCTGCAAATACTTCATCATACTGCCAAACTTGGTGTTCCCTTCCCTTTTGTGGCCATGTCTAGCTCTGCTGGTTGTTTAGTCCTTCCTTACCATTGCCTTCCCTCCATTTGTTTGATATCTCCTTCACCACTGTGCTCATCAACTCATTGTGTTTCCATTTAAGGTATCAGTTGTGTCCGTCTTTCCTTGCTACATAACCCACTGACTTTCTTCTTATGTCCCTTCGTTCCTCAACTTTCCTTCTCTTTATGCATGAAAAATGAGTATGTGCACCCCACCCAAAAAATTAGCACACCTTCTCCATATCCATCCTGCTAATTCCTTAAGTCGGTCACCTTCTGTTCTACCCCCCATTCACAATTCCAAACTGTAATATGGTGAAAAAAATAAACCTTGCACATGGCCACACTGGGTTTCGAAATTACTTTTTTTGTATGATTGCACTGTAATGATGGGTTGTGAAGAGCAACTTCGATGACCATGCACAACTGACAACGACTGGCACTGCTCATTGCAAATCAGTGATTATGTACAACCACTATCATCTATGTATATTAACCCTCCTTTGCCATCAGGCATGTAGATGGACAGATCATTATTATGCTTGCTCAGCACTTCCATGTTTTTATTGTGAGTGTTCGTACAGCTCAGCCTGTATTTGAAGTACTTTACACATTGTAAGCGGTTCACATTCCCTCACGGTCGACTATTTTATTCATTCGTTCTGCAAGTGTGTTAAAATCACCTGCTTTGTGCTTCGCTGACAATATGAGCGTCATGGTTTCTAAAATTAAGATCCTTATAAGGTATAAATGAAACAGGTTGAAAGTTCAAGTCCCCACAAACTACACTTTTTATTTATAACTCCAATCACAACCCTTTTATCTCATTTTTGAAGATGGGGTCACTTTAACAGTGCATACCTCCCAACTGTACAGATTTTCCCAGAATGTCCGTATTTTTCATTTTTTTAGGCCGCTTTCTCATAAAACTGTTTTTTTTTCTGGCAAATTACATACAAAGCATTGAGGACTGAATTCAGAACATAATTACATTTAAAATTCAGACGTCATACGCTTCAGAAAAGTAATGCTAATGCAAATCACTTTTCTAAGTTTGAAAGAGAAATATTTGAAAATGGTCCCTATTTTTGGGCCATGCCATGCCCCCCCAATTATATATCGCTTTGTCCAGATTTCTTGGTCTAAGAAGCTGAAGCTTGAAAGTTATGATCAGCGACACATATAGATGCCAAAGTATACACCATCGGGTAGCTAGCCCTGCCACGGTCCACACGCACTCACCTATGACCAATTTACAGTGTCCAGTCTACCTACTTCTGGTTTCTTCACACATTCCAAAACATGAACACCCAGAGGCAACCCACTAGTACACAGAGAGGACATGTAGACAGCGCACAGAAAGCATCAAAGCCGAAAATAAAACCGGGAAACTCTCAATGACTGTATGACAACGCTATCCGCTGCGCACTGTACCCCTAAACGATATATCTACCTAGATTGTTGACAAAAAAAGAGAATTCACAGCAACATTTAGGTATATTTTATGAATAATAAGAAATGTGTGCGTGTCAGATATATCATTACTTGGTATCACCAATGTTTGTTTTCTGCTACAACAACATAGGTTGTAACTCGAACGGATAGAGCAAAGGTCGAAGCCAAAAATCAGTAACAGGAAGTAGAGCTATACCTAGCACACACAAGTACGTACACCAGTAAAAAATGACCTACTATGAGAAGTTCAATTCCTCAAATACAGCACAGTAAAGTAACAATTTCGAAAACCGTTGCTTTCGTGGAGCTACCGTACAATTTGATTGGATACACGTGATATGACTTGTAGTCCAATCAAACATTTTCGTGCTGGCTTTGGAGGACATGGGTGCACTGTAAACACTGTCAGTGGTAGGTATATGCATTCTAGGTGACTTTAGATGTAGAGAATAATGTGTTATAAATCGTAATATGTAAATTGTATATTGAAGCCGTTAGATTATAAAAGTCTGGGTATTAAAGACATCACCGAATTTTCCCATCGTAATGCTTTTTGCAGTCTTGCTATATATGGCCATGGTTGTATAGTTGTTTTATATTTTATATGCATTATAAATGAAACAACTTTACCTTTCCGTGTCTTGTTCACCAAAATATAAATCATGTGTCAAAGATGCCTTAACTTTTAGTTGTAGCGTCAAGAAATCTGCATTACGTGTACCTCTCAGCCATCAAACAACTCTCGTCTTGTGTTAGCACTTGTCCTGTTTACACAGGACAGTCCTTTCAGTGGCTGTTGTGTAGTGCAAGAAATATGAACAATAGCAAATATCATGAGGTTTTTGGATAAAAATATTTCCTAAGTTTCTTCTAGTAGTTACATAAAACAATTATTTTGTACCCGAAGCTTATTAATAGGAGATACAACAGAAATACCTCTAATGCTAAAAAAATGAGCTTTTATTTTGGCAACAAAACTAGTCATTTACACTGATTGCGAGCATGGTTTATCTTGCAAAATTTCACATTTCCATAAAAATGCTTTTGACCAACACAGAATTGAAGATTTTTTTATGTATAACTTGAAACAGACGATATTCATTATTCTATTTACTTCTGAACTGCAGCTCTCATTAGCAGACTGTTATTGCAATTTGTGTAGTACGTATATACTTCTGAACTGCAGCTCTCATTAGCAGACTGTTATTGCAATTTGTGTAGTACGTATATTTTTTGGATGGTTATTTTTATGTTCTTACTTTGAGTCTAGGACATGTTGATTGACAGGAATACCGGCTGTGAGGTAAATTGTCAGATTAAAGAAAAAGTCCTTGTGTGCGTGCGCTGGGGGGTGGGGGGGGGGTTGGGGTGTGGTAATCCATACCTGACTGACAGCTACTGACAAATCAAAAAAGCTATAACTATGACATTTTGCCAAAATAAAGGCTTGGTTATTGAAGGGATTAAGAAAGGTTTTTTAAAATGATTTTCAGAAGCTCTCAAGAGAGGTTCTGTCAAACTTCTTGCTTGTTTACAAGTGACAGGCAAGCTGTTGGTGAGTCTTTTCCCAACAGAAATGGAGAAGTACTGTTTTTATATAGGGGCAGGCATCACTGACAAACTCGCCAGCTAGGTATCATCCCTTATATCATTAGGTGTATCGCAAACTGGCTTACTGATAGAACCCATATAGTCAAAATAGGAGAATCCATCTCCAGCAGCAGATCTGTAACCAATGGTGTTCCACGTGGATCAGTCCTGGGACCTCTACTATTTGGAATCTATTTCTCCAAAGTACAAGCAAAAACTAAAGGTCTGTGTATGACAAACTGGCTTACTGATAGAACCCATATAGTCAAAATAGGAGAATCCATCTCCAGCAGCAGATCTGTAACCAATGGTGTTCCACGTGGATCAGTCCTGGGACCTCTACTATTTGGAATCTATTTCTCCAAAGTACAAGCAAAAACTAAAGGTCTGTGTATGACAAGGTTTGCTGACTGCAAACTGAGAGCGGTCATAGGATTTCCAAACGATGTTAGCATCCTACAAGTGGGTCTTACACAAACAAATTATTGATGCCAAAGTCATGGCCTTAATCTCAATGCAAAAACATGTATATCATCCCTTTCAGTAAGAGCGATGTTCCTGCTAGCTACCAAATCAATAGCAACACCTTAAGTATGCACTCAGTGGTGAGAGACCTGGGCACACAGGTTGGCAGCAACCTTACCTTTGATCACTATGTTTCCACAGTAGTAAGAAGGGCATTCTATATTGCTCATGTCATAAGTAAGGGCATTGCCTCCAGAAAAATAGAAGTTATAATCTCCCTGTACTAGTCCCTCATCAGGCCAATGATTGAGTATAATGCCTCATTTGGTATGCACCTTTCCAAGCACCTGGAGCAATTGGAGAGACGACAAAGATTCCTTACAAGGAAAATTCAAGGTCTTCTGCATCTGTCTTAAGTGGATTGTCTGAAATCATTGTCAGTTTATTCTGTTTCATACAGACTGCTCAGAAGCGATCTCTTTCTTGCATATAAGGCAATCTCTGATCCTGCTTTATTGCAAATGCTGCATATCCACAAGTCAAATGGTACACTGGTTACTCACTCTAAAGACCTCAACCTGGTATGTGACATTTAGTATAACTTGCTGGAGGGACAGATTTGTCTCCCAGACGTTACCATACATTTGGAATAGTCTCCCACTTCATGTCAAACAGAGCACGTTATTGGCCCTGTTCAAATGCAAACTGGACTATTGGATGGGTAACTGTAACTTCACCCCGGGGGTTCTACCTATGTCCATCTTGGACAAGGGCAATAGGTAATGATTGTGAAAATAAGAATAGAACTTGGCTAGGCTTGTAAGGGCCCTAGGGCCATTAGCCTAGTAACTTCCTATGATCCTGTGGACATTGTCCTGAGGTGGAAAGAGCACTTTAAGGACCTCCTCAATCCAGTGGACATTTTCTCCTCTGAGGAGGCAGTGCCTGGTACAGATGTTGTAATTTTTCCATTTTACTTAATGATGTTTCTGCAGTAGTTAAACAGTTTTGCTGTGGTAAGGCTGCAGTAGGCAACGCTATCTGACTGAAAATACTAAATGTGCTGGGTATTGAGTATTATGGTTAGCACAACGTTTGAGTGTTGTGTGGAAAACTGAGACAACACCTCTGGACTGGCGAAATGAGGTACTAGTCTACATTTCCAGCAAGAAAGTACTCCATTTTTAGGTGGATCACACCTCATTACATTTTTGGAAAATAGAGTGTATGCCAGAATGATGCAAAGGAGCAACTTTGATTCTTTACTGGCCATGGAACAGTTGTCGACTCTTCATCCTTGCCGACATATTAGAGAGGTAATGAAGGTTTATTAATATTTTCTATATGCATTTTGTGGATTTTATGACTTCTCAAGTGTTGAGTATACCTCTGAATGCACTGTGGGAAGTCTTACAATTGCATATTTGAGGAATTAGAGTTTTGTTCACATTCAGATATGTTCATGCATAGCAGAGACTGTTCCCAAGGTATGTGTTGTCTCACCTCCTGTTTGTGACAGAATAGCAAGGCACAGTCAAGATCTGGAAACTATCCAACTTAGGAACATAAGGGTGACATGTTTGTTTGCAGATGATGTCATCCCCATATCTCTGAAGTGACTGTGCTCTCCTGCAGGAGCTGTAGCTGAAATGAAAATTAACACCTGCACGTGAGAGTGAGTTGCCTTCTGCAGGTGTTTGGGGAGGGCAGCTACTTCAGATGGAGATTTTTAAGAATCTAAGGAGGTTTTTATTTAGGAGTTTGAGTAGAGTCTGTCAGGGGGTTGACTAGCAGATGGGTGTGGTGGCAGCATTACTTTGGACATTATGCTATAGAGTGGTGAAATGAGAGATGAGTCCATGGATGATAGTTATCTAGAGCCAATGTTTACACCTGTGGGTGGCTAGCCCTGCGATGGAGATGAGTCCTAGGAGGAAGCAAATCTTAGTTTACTTTTCAGTACATGTTCTCATAACTATGGACATAACTTTTGTGTAATAATCAAAAGGTGAAATCATGGATACAAGTGTCAGAAATAGTTTCAAAGGGTAACCAGTCTTACTTTCCACAATGAAATGAAGAGTTTGGTAGTCTAAGGTGTTTTGGAGCACTTCCAATGTTCCTCTGTGCCAAAAGGAGTCATTTGAAGTTGTCTGGGCAGCTTGTGAGGATACTCTCCTGGGTACATCCTACAGATATGGCCCACTGGAAGGAGGCCCATGGAAAGACCTAGGCACATGTATAGATTTTGTCTCTCAGCTTACTTTGAAACACTTACAGATCCCACAAGATGAGCTGGAGACTGTTGCTGGATTGGAAATTCTGTTCTACCCAGTCTCAATTGTTGAAATTCTTAGAACCAGGTATACAGTCCTTAGAATAGCAACACTGCATATGCGATTAGAGGGAATGTATAAGAAGTCTGATGTTTTGAGTTTGTCTCCTATTGTGTGGTGTAATGATCTTGGTGTTAATGTACAGGGCATTGATGTGGAGGGGCACAGTTTGGGGGGTGCTGCAGGAGGCATAGAGTTTTGACTTTTGCTAAGTTTGGTTTACAGCTGTAACTTAGTTTTCTAAAGATGCAAGACTTGTTGCAGTTATGGGTTCATAGGTAATTATTAGGCTAGCTGCTCTTGTAGGCCATTTTAAGCCTAGCCAATTTCCCTCAAATGTGAGAATCAAACCCTGTACCGTGTATCTGTGAGGCAGACACTGACCAGAATGCCAGCTCTCTTCCCCCCCCCACACACTCATGCCCACTTCAAGTTTTTTTCAGTGTCAGAAAAGAGCTTTTTCAGTATAAAGTTCTATGGAAGAACAAAGATCATTGATAGAGGGCATAACAATTCTTCTGCCATTGAACCACTTCCTGTGACTGAGTAGAAGTTTATGTATTGGAAGACTGTCTTTTTGGTGGCCATCACTTGTGCCATGAAAACTTTATGTAATTGAAAACCTTATGTGTTTATTCTCCTCATTTGATCCATCTTTCATTCACAAGAAAGCTGCCAAGACTAATCATCTTAAAAAGTCCATTAGTCTGCTTGTTTTCTGTTGCACTGTGTAGATGTAGATATGCAGCTAAGATTCTACATGAGCAGAATTAAATATGTCGGGAATTATTCACAGTTTTGTGCCATTTTCCAAACAGAAATTGTCTCTAGAGTTTCTAAAATGACCTTGTTAAAGTGGCTATATCATTGTATTAAATTGTGCTATAATAAGTACTATACTATTTTACTTAGTATATAGTTGACTCATTTGGAACACTGGCTGCCTCTCAATCCTTTTTTTTTTTTTTTTTTAATTAATTTTTGGATTACATTTGTGGAACAGGTACGCGGGCATCACTGAGTTTTTCTGCAAGACACTATAAGCTGAAGTCAGTCTTCTGGTCTAGGTCCTCTTTTGGAGTCACGTTCATTAGGGGAATATTCTAATGAGGAATCACCTAGGAAAATAAAATTGGGACTCTGTTTTAAAGGTTAATGTCAGTGGAACTCTGTATTTTATATAAGAAAGTTTCATGTTTACCACTGTGCTAGACTTAAGGGTCTAGTTCTGTCTTTGTCAGCAGTACCAACTGATCTTCCTTTCTTTGCAGAGCATTATGGGTAGGGGAAGGGACCATTAGCTTGGTAAAGTTTTAGATGCCGAACTATCTAGACCTTCCAGTCTTTGTCCTAGTGTTTGATGAAGATAGAGCTTTGCACCTAGATATATCTTTACAATAGGTGTGTAACTTTTGTTTATATTCCATCTTGATCCTCCTTGACCTATTGCTTATTTATTTAATGTACTTGTTTGTTTGTATATTGGGTTGGTACATTGATCACTATAAGACCATTTGTAGGCACAGCCCAGGTGAAGAAAATCACAAAAAATAAAGCGGATATAATTCAAAAATTGCCAACATTTGATAATGTAGACCATGGAATTATTTTCAAATGTCTGTAATGGAATCATTTTCAAATGTCTGTAATGGAATCATTTTGAAATGTCTGTAATACCTACTGTAGGTTTTTAATAATCTTCCTTTGATTTACCTCTTCATTGGCAGAGTGCTCCCAGCAGGTGGTTTGGGGTGTAAGTGTTTACTGGCAGCATCAACCAGCCAGGCTTTACATCAGCTCCACTGTTTTTCTCAATAAACATGCTTCTGCTGGAAAAAACTTTTGTTAATTATATGTCTGTAGTAACAATTTATTATGGATAACTTTAGCTTTACATCTTCTTTCAGGATCAACAAGCCCTGAAAATGGATGGGGCTGGAGCATTGGGCCCATACCCAGCCGGCGCTAGGAGCCAAGGGGGCTACGCTGCGGCGAGTAGTAGGGCCGCTTTGGTGGCACTGAAACCCAGGGTGTGGGCTTGGGTGGAGCCTCCGCAGGTGCAGATGTTTCAGGTAGTAGCAAATATCCAAATGAGAGCTTTGATGGCCAAAGTGGAGAAGGATTCCATGTGAACAGCAGTTGAACATGGGTTAGTCGGTCCTGAGAGATAGGCCAGCGCCGTTCCCAAGGGACAGGCGATGGCCTCCATTGCCCTCAGTTGATCAGAAAGAAGTAGGGTTCAGATCCTTGAATCCAGAGTGGTGGAGATGGGTGCCTCACAGTGTCTGGTGCAGTGTTGCAAACTATCCCAGAGAAGCTGGTGGAGGCCCCTGGGAGAGTTTTGTTTTCTTTGTAAAGGGCAGGGTGCCCTGGAATGGGTTTGCCCCGAGAGAGGAGCCTATGCCCTGGAAAGTGTCTCGGTTCCAACAGAGTCAGGTGAGCTCTCACTGGCCATTGAAAATCCGGGGGAAAGGGTGTAAGTCCTGCGCCGGGCCATACCCATATCTGCAACAGGTCTCCAAGGTGAACAGCCTCTGGCATGGTAGAACAATGTAGGTAAGGGAAGTGTGTAAGCCAGATCCATAACTTCGAGATGAGGATTGGTTCTAAGGACTGTGTTGATCTGGCTCTGGCATGAGATGGGGTTGAGCATGTCCTGCAGCTGGACGATGTGTTGCCCCCTCATCATGCTGGGGGGGCAGTGGCAGCGACTCTGGACACACGCCGGGCCCTTCCTGTGGATTGTCTCGGCTGTGCCGGGCACCAGTCCCGACTGGTGTCCTGCATCGTCTGGCAGCTAACAGCTGACTTAAAACTGGTGCAGATTGGGGGAATCCAACTTTTTAATTAAAATAAAGCATTGCAAAGGACTGAGACTTGTCTTGATGTGTTATGATTTCTACTGAAGAAATTCAGTGAAGCACGGGTAAATGGCTGGAGTAACTATGACTCTCTTAAGGTAGCCAAATGCTTCATCTAATTAGCGATGCCCATGAATGGATGAACAAGATTCTCACTGTTCCCATAGCCGGCCTTAGGCATAGGCCAACTAGGTGGCTGCCTAGGGCGCCACTGAACTAGGGGCACTTTTCCAGTATTTATTTGGTTTAGGTAGACCAGGATGAGGGCAGCAGGTAATGTGGTGGGGGGGGGTGCCATGAAGCACTTTTGCCTAGGGCACCAGTTGACCTAAGGCCGCTCCTGACTGTTCCTATCTACTATCTAGTGAAACCACAGCCAAGGGAACGGGCTTGACAGAATCAGCCGGGAAAGAAGACCCTTTTGAGCTTGATTCTAGTCTGGCACAGTTGACTTTAATTTTAATGAGGATTGCTTGGATTTTCTGTTGAATTCATTAAGTCAAAGTTGTGTAAACCTAAATCTGGATGAGATCAAGACAGTGCTGGAGCATGCCATCCATCCTAAGTTCCCTATTTGTCCCTTTTAATTTTTGTGAGGACAGTAGACTGGAACTTTCTTCATGGTTGCAGAGCCTATGAGTGTTCTTGGACATCATGCTGACATTGAAGAACCAGGTTCAGCTGTTAAAAAAATCTTCATATTTCCAACTTAGGAACATTTCCAGAGCTGAGCACCTAATTCTAGTGTCTGACCATGATACTGAAGTTTGCAATTTGACTGTTGCACTATTTTGTATGTCTGGCTGTTGAATACATGGATAAAGAATTTTTTTTAGCCAGGATGTTGACTGAAACATCTTGATGTGAAAATGAAAATTTTATCTTTGTTCTTTGGAGCTGTGCAGGCTAAGGGTTTTGGGTGAGTTCAGTTTTTGGATCTTGACTCTTATCTAGTGAGATCTGTGTGACCAGTCTTCTCTCCTCTAAAATGTGTGTTTGGTTCCTTGTGTCCCAAATAACCATCTCTTGTCCACTCTTGATTCCTTTTATCTGGCAACATCTGTCTGGCTGTGTTTTGCTTACTTAGTACTAGCTCTGTGGAACTTCCTGCTTTCTTGACTATTTATTTATAAAACGGTCCTTCCTTAAGAGGTCTCTAAAATGCTAGATGTTTAGGAGGGCATACCTGTGATTGGGTGAGAGTTCTGGAGTTAATAGCATGGTGGCTGAATGTCTTAGTTCCAGGGTCTGGGATTCACTACTGACTTCTTGTCATTGTATGTGTTAAGTTTTCTCCCCATGTGTGTTTTTTTTTTCTTGTATTCCAGTTTCATCCTGTCTTCTATAATGATCACAGCAAATTGCCCACGTATATGTTTAGATTGCAAGCTATTTGTTATTTAAACTGAGTAATGATCATGTGCCCATGTTGTGTGTGTGTGTGTGTTTTTACATAAATACAAAAAACATACACTTTTATATATGGAAGAATTTGGTGAAGTAAACAGATGGTCAACACCTGTTGACACAAGTAGCAGATCGGACAATTTTTGGGGTTGGGGAATTTGCCCTTACCCCATGAGTTGTGCAGTCTTGGAGTTGGAATATGTAATTAGCAGGGGGGTGTAGAGAGACTTGCCACCTGCCAAAAAAAAAAAAAAAATCTTTTTAATTTTGTTTTGAGGTTTTTCATGCACTGAGATTGATGCTTAGTGCACACTTAGTAGCGTGTCAACGTGCATAATGTTGATAATTTGGTGTCAGCATTTTTCACATTGATATTAATGCCGTTCGATACAAATAAGTAAGTGTGTATATATATATATATATATATGTGTGTGTGTGTATGTGTGTGTATTAGATCACAAATAGTTAACGTTAAATAATAAAACTTCCAAAAGATTGCGAAAAACATGTCGACCATTTATGATATCATCAACCCAAATAACCAACAACCAGTACATTGAAAAAGGAAACATTTCCTTTACCAATGTATGTCTCATAACCCTACCATACATCCAGCTCAAATTTATTTGAATAGTTGTGATATGGAAAGGTTTTAAGGTAAGCTGCACTGTTAGGGTTAGCACACATTACTGACTGTCCCTAACCCTAACCATGAAGCTTACCTTAAAAAGCCATTTCTGTTTGTAAGATTAGGTTTCATTTGTATGTATTTTGTTAGACAAAAATACAGTATTCGCTTTTCATAAGTTTAGAAATGCAGCCATATTAAAGCAGGCCTTCACATTTTGTTTGCGGTTTCATTGAATGCACTTTCAGTCAGTGAAAATAACCTTCAGCTAAAAATACTGGTAAGAATAAAATGTACCAACAGAATGTGCAGTACATTGAATACAAACAGATCTTGTTTGGGTGGTACAGGGCTGGGGAACCAAGGTTAAAGAGGCATGAGGAAATTTACATGGTTTTGGTATTATTATTAGATGATACTTCAAACACAGTTAATTTGAACTGCTGCAGAAAGTCATTGCAGAGCAGTTCTCAGAAGTTTTGCACAGACGCTCAACAGTGAGTGCAGAAGTCAGGTTAAATATTCAGCATTCCAGAATATTAATTATATTATTCAGGAGGAAAGGAATATGAGCACAGAAGCTACGGACATAATTATTAGCACTGTTCATAGGTTGGTACTAGGCTATCAGCCCTAGGGCCTATACAAACCTAGCCATAACAATTCCCTGGCTATTTCTTCCCACAGTATTTACTTCCCTAGACCCCTGTCTAGCATGGTGACTGACGTGATCCCCGGGATGAATTTCTTGTCTCCCATCCAATCATCAAGATTCCTTTTGAAGAGGGCCACAGAGGCACTCTGCTTGACATGTATGGGCAGTCTATTCCAGAGTTTGTGGAGTTTCTGGGTCAGGAACCTATCCCTCCATCATGTTTTGTTAATTGTGATGACAAGGTTGAGATCCCTGGAGCGTGTGTCTCTGAGGGATTGGGATTTCTTTAAGTGTGGCATGTCCAGCAGCTCTGGATTTGACATGGCCTTGTATGTTAAGCAGAGATTGCCTCTGAGTAGACGATATGCAACAGAGTATAGGTGGAGTTTTTTTAGACGGTCAGCATAAGACCAGTAAGATTTGAAATTCTGAGTACAGAATTTAGACAGTATGAGTGCAGAAGCTATGGATATTAAGATTTGATTCAATATTGTTGACGTCTACCTACACTGTACATAATAAAACATTCTTAACTGAACTACAGAGTATGCAAACTTGTCTTCTGAAAGTTACAAGAAGATTTGACACATGAGAGACTGTCACCTGTTCAAAACATTTCTGGGTAATTAAAAGATAAAGACATTCGTTCCTCTCTCATTCCAGTTTCTTCCAGTTATTTCAAGGTCATTCTAGTACTGTACAGTCCTATCAGTTCTTACCCTGTAATACTATAACTACACAAAACAGCTTGGAAACTCAGCACAGATGCACAGTCATGCACACAGATACACTGAATGTAGTCCCTCACTTAATCCATACACTAACCCTAAAACACTCACACTTGCACACAAGTTCCCAGCCCCACCATAAAACCACTTAACCTTTGTTGATCAACCAACACTCATTGAGCATATTGTATACTCAGCCAAAACACACACAAACACACACTGTCTTTCTCCATATACTCTCCACAAACAACCCCCCCCCCCCAAAATACAATGCCAGCATTTTTTTGCAGGGGTAATCCCCCTGCACCCCTACTCTGAGATTGTGCTACTATAGGGAAAGGGCATATTTCCAGTCCCTACAGTATTAACTATCTTGCATAAAGCATGTCCGACCTCTTTTGATTGAGTGTGTAGCGTAATCAACAAGTGTTCCATTTGATGTAACAGTACAGAACTGAAAACCTTCCACTAGCTTTGTCTTCAATCCACTGAATCAGATATTCATTTTTATGTGTGTGTGCATGTGTACAACACATGCATGAATTTGTCTGTTTGCTTCTGAAGGAACTGGAGCTTCTTGATGTTTACTCTTCCCACACTGAATAGAAGTCTTGTACAGATCCTTTTATGTGAAGTGTTGCAACTGTTCATGCTGTAATGGAACTAAACCTAAATTGAGAGCTCTTGAGAGAGAAATAATAAAATGAAAATCTGTTTTAAAAGGAGCTGAAACTTCATTTCTGTCATTTAATGTTATTGGAGAATGTTTCTTTGGGCATGGATTATGTTATTCTGTTTGCAGTGGTATTTGCCCTTTTGTAACCTGCATGGAAAAATATGGTAAGTTATTTCAGTATTTCTATGAAAAATCTATATAGATACAAATATAAATAGCTAAAGATTCCTAATTTATGTAATTGTCATATATATCCGGCTGTCTTAGATTTGCACGGGTTTTTATGGTGTGGTACTTCCTAAAACATGTCCTAACACACGGTAATACTTTGAAATTCAGACACCATTAGATGGTTTTAGACAAACTTGTGTGAAGTACTATTTGCAGACTTGCATGAAGCTGTGGCAGAACAATCTGATGAAGTTTTATTGTGTTCTTTTTCATAGCTAGAGTTGAGTTTTGCTTTGAATTACCTACATAAGAAATTAATTGTCTTTGTCTGCACTGTACAAATTATATCTGTTCTCACTTTGATGTACATCCCACTAGGATGACTAGTAGCTTTTTTTTTTACAGACTAGGTCTGCTCCTTATACTTTCTAGAAGTTGATGACTTGTGATTTTTGAGAAGAAATATATACCACGTGTCATTTAGTGTTGGTGCCTCACAGCGCTTGGTACTGCAGTTCATTTATCTGTTGGGATGTTTTCCCTATGGAGTCGGCACATTCTTTCTGCGTTTGTGTGTTTTTTTGCTGGGTACTGCAGTTTCCTTCCACTTCCCCCAAAATGTGCTTTAGGGAGTTGGAATTCTTGCAAAATTGTCCATAGATGGACATGTCATGTGTGTGAAAAAGAGAGTGGATGCGAACAGGTATGTGCAGTGCAACGGGATGGCATACTTTTCAGGATTGGTTCATCTGTCCTGCATCCAGTGACTGCTGGAATAGCTTTTGGCTTCCCCCACATTCCTGAGCTGGATGAGCGGTTGACAGGTTTGGCTGTTGTTGTCACTGTGCTTCCTCTGAAATTTGGGAATACTGAATTATGCACTGACTTTGTTTTCTAAACAAGTGCTGTCAATGCCTATAAAATGGCACATTTAGGTTCATAGGTTCATAGGTTCATACTAGGCTATCTGCCCAAGGGCATTTATAAGCCTAGCCCATAGTTATTTGGCTTTCGCCACCCCTTTAGTTTGAATAAAACTATGCCTATTATTTTGCTGTGCCTCTGTCAAGCAGTGACACTGAAGTAATCCCTGGGGTATATCTGCGATCCCCCATCCATTGGTCAAGATTCCTCTTGAACAAGGCCAGCGAGGTGCTCTGCCTCACATGTACCGGGATTTTGTTCCACAGCATAGGGAGTCTCTGGGTGATGAATCTGTCCCTCCAGCATGTTCTATTAATAACCGTGTCAAGGTTTAAGTCTCCGCCCTTGTGGTTCTGAGGGATCTAGATTTTTGAGGTGAAGCATATTCATCAAATCAGGGTTTGACATGGCCTTATATGTCAGGCACAGGTCACCTCTGAGCAAGCGGTATGAGACTGAATAGAGCTGGAGTTCTTTCAGTCGGGCAGCATAAGACATATTTTTGAGACCCTTTATCCTTTTGGTGAGGAACTTTTGGGGCCTTTCCAGCTGCTGCAGGTGTCGGGTCAGATACATTCCGAATGGGGCATTGTACTCAATCATAGGTCTAATGAGTGATGAGTACAGGGGACGATGACCTCCCTTGATCTAGAGGTGAATCCCTTCATGATCAGGTGGGCAATGTAGAAGGTTTTCCTAACTACTTTAGCAACATGAGTGTGAAGCGGAAGGCTACTGTCAACCTGGGTCCCCAGATCCCTGATGACTTCTTCTGTGCTCAGTGGATTGCCACCTATATGGTAGCTAGGGGTAACCTTGTTTTTCCCGAAGGGTATGACTATGCATTTCTTGGCATTTAACTTTAGGCCATGGCTCTGGCACCAGTTATCTGTTTCTGTGAGGCCCTTCTGAAGGATATCTGTGTCAGATGTGTTTTCGACTATGGCGCCCAGTTTGCAGTCGTCTGCAAATTTTGTCAGCCATAACCCTCCTGTGTTTGCTTGTACTTCAGAAAAGTAGATGCCGAACAAGAGTGGACCCAGGACTGAGCCCTGTGGGACACCACTTGTGACAGGCTTTGAGTCTGACATGGCTCCAGCAACTCTGACCCTGTGGGTTCTGTCACTTAGCCAGTTTGCAACCCATCTTGTGATGTATGGGTTTACATTCAAGCTGATGAGTTTTTCGATGATACCTGAGTGGGGTATTGTGTCGATAGCCTTTGCCAGGTCAAGGTAGGCTGTATGGACTGCCTTTTTCCCTCATCAATGGCCTTGGTGACTGTCTCGAAAAAGTCGACCAAGTTTAAAAGGCATGAGTTGCCTTTGATAAAGCCAAACTGGGTTGGATCCAAAGTCTGCAAGTTCCCTATGTCTTTATTTATGAGTTCCATTATGATCCTCTCCATGGCTTTGCAGATAAGGCTTGTCAAGCTAATGGGACGGTAATTTCCAGGGTCGGTGGAGGCACCGCCCTTGTGAAGTGGGACCACAGTTGCCGTGCGCCACTCCTTGGGTACGTATCCTGAGGTGAGGCTAAGATTAAACAGCTTGCCTAACTGCGGGTTTAATTCCTCATTGAGTTCATGGAGCACACAGCCGGGGACACCATCCGGTCCCATGGATGCTGTGTTTTTTGCTTTGGAGAGAGCAGTTCTCACCTGGGCGTTGGAGATGTTTGAGGGGCTACAATCCTCTGGTATAGATATCTCTCCTTTTGGATTAACCATCTCCCTAAAATCCATTTGAGTGGTACTGACCGATCAAATGGATCTTCCCTAATAAGTTTTTATGTGGAGATTTTGCTTCCAACTGTTGCATACAGAGGAAGGCTGCCCTTATCTACATTTCTAATATAACAAACTGATGTTGTTAGGCTTTAGTGTAATTTTGTTTATTTATTTATTAATTATTTATTTCACGTTTGTTAACCGGGTTAGTCCAACTGAGTTTGCAAACAAACCCATTTTCAGTGGAGACCCGAGGGGAAAAGCCCCAGCAAACAGAAGTAAAGATAAAGTGACAATATACAAATATTAAAATAACAATCACAATACAAAATAATTGTAAAAAAGAAAATGTTAACTATTTCCATTGCATTGATAGTAATCAATCCATTTTCAGTGGAGACCCAAGGGGAAAGACCCCCAGCAAACATAAGCAAAGATAAACATATAGGACAAAAACTATTAAAAATAACAGTGCAAACACAAAATTAATTATTAAGAGAAAAACAAAAGAAAAAATTATGAACATTAAGGGTTGCACCGATAGCAGTGGTCTAAATTTACTACATATAAGAGTAAAAACAAAAAGATAATCGTTGTTCAAAAGAAAGAACATGTACAGACATTGATAGGAAGTGGGGGGAGATAAATATTGTGGAGAATGGGAGGGGGGCTATAGTAGAGCTGAGGGTTTAGGAGGTTTGTTTAAGCAGAAGTTACTAACAGAGAAAGAAAGTTAGGAGATACAACAGGTAATACAGTAGGACAGATTAAGACTACGTGTGGTCAAGGCAACAGCAAAATTTCAAGTTTAGAAGGTGGGATTTATGTTGTATTGTTTATGTTGTAGTGTTGAATAAGCTTTGTTCAAACAGTAGTCCTAGCTGATTGCTTCATGGAGTCATGTTGTTACTGTGTGATACAGTGGGAAGGGAGACTGTATCCTGATTAACATTATTTTAGTCTCTGCTTTTGTGTTCAGGTGGATCTACCTAAATTGTCTGAATGTATTGCATTTGATTTTAACTAATATGGATTTCACTGAAATGGTTGTATTAGTTTTACCTTTAGACTTGAGTTACAGGTTCTTTGTTTTCTTGTATTTTATAAGAAGATCTAAACTTGAAGTCGTAATAAAGATATTTTTTGGTTTCAGTGATGTCCATTTTTTGAGTATTTCTATTTTTAATGTATTACTTTTAGGTGCATTACATTTCAATAAATGACCCTATATCTCTTAATTCAGATGTCATATTTGAATTAGTTATGGGTTTCCTCAGTACATAATTGTGCTAACAGAATATTTTCCTGAACTAATTTTTATTTTAATTTTATTTTAAAAAGTGTTTTTTAATTAAAAAATGACAAAGAATAATTATCTGCAGAAATTTTTCTGGTTTTCTATGAAAAATACCAAAATCTGAATTGCCAGTTTACTCAGAAAAAATGGTGATTTTATGAAATTTGGTATTTTAGCCTAGAACACTAATTCAGTATATTTTGTATTTTTTATATATTTTCTGGTTATAAAACTGTTACTTTACTTTATTCAGTTTTTATACTGAATCTGTTTTAATGTGGCTTAGATATAAAAATAAGAGAAATTATAACATAATCACGTTAATGACTGGAAAGTACACCTATTAATCATGGGTATAATTCACAAACTTCCTTTCATGAAAATGGAATTTCATTTTTCTAATAACCATATACCAGTGTCCCTGGTTACCTCTATTTCCAAAACTGGGACAGTAGTGGGTGGTGCTGAAATAGTTTGATATCAAGTACATTTGTGTTCAGAGAGGTAAATCAGCAAGTTAGTATGAAAACATGTGGTAGCAGATATTACCTGTTTATATCCTTTTAAACTTACAATCCTATATTTTTTCTTTTGCTGTTACATTTTTTGTGGCTGCTTGTTTTAGCCTCATTGAATAAGTTTTGTTTTCATAGTTTCATGATTTTAGCATTTAATCAGCCAAACCTGCATTCAAAATCATCATAGCTGTTGTCATGGAATGTCAGCATCCTCAGGCTGGACTGCAAGTTCTTGAAGTTTCTTTTTTTATTCCAAATTTGTTTTAAGATGTTGTGGAGTAACCTCGGGGCCGCATTTTACTTTTTAACATTATTTGATTATTCAGAGTTGTTGAACTACTCTAATATAGTAGTGAAGTAACTGATGTGGTTTGTAGGTTATAATAGGAAAATACTGCATGGTTTATTAAGAAGACGTCAGGTTAACAAGTTTCCCACTATGGAGTATTTTTTTAAATTGGTAGGTTAAGTTTAGAAACCCTTCCTGCACTGCAAAATATGTAGAACAGGTCCTGCTGTTGAAAGTGTTGAAAAGAATTACACACTGGAAAGTATTTATGTGCATCATTCATTTCAGTGCTTCGCGCTTGCGTGTGTGTGTGTGTGCGTGTGTGTTTCTGTAGAATAAGGTTTAAGGATATCTGGTATTAGCATACTAGTAGCATACCAGAGGCAGTATGAACAGTTGTAAGGTGTGCAGTAAATGACTTTTGTGTGATTAGTAATTCATCCCATGTTTCCTGTATGGAATGCATCTGCACTGTACAGCATATGGGGAGACAGTAATATTCAGTGTGGGATATTGAGACTGGACTGGTATGCAGGAATGTACAGAACAATCTGAAGTATTTTTTTAATGTATTGTGCTCATTATGCATTCTGACATGCTCATTTGCCTATCATTTACAGTTACGAATGTAAATAACATAACATATTAATACTGATATAATACCCAGAGATTAAGTTTACACTTAAGTTTGTATCTGGCTTTTGCCAATGAATTACTTACAGGACATTTTTCTCATTTCAGTGCAAGTGTTTTAAGGAGTAAAGAAATCAGTGAACAATAAGGTGTTCCAATATTTTTTTTCTATGTGGAGAGTTTATGGAACGTTACTTTTTAATTTAAATGCTGGTTTGATTTTTCTTCCTTTTAATTGAAATGAAATATATTGTGGTATTCAAAAACAATGGAATGCATTAAGCAAAACTGTGAGATGAGGAGTGACACCCCCCCCCCCCACACACACACAGTGAGGCCAGTTCAGTGACTCATGTCCCCCCATTGTGCTAACCAGCAAAATAGTGTGGTCAACATCATATTTTGATAACTGTGTAAAGATATGAACATGTGCATTACTAAGGCAATGAGGACAACCATGGGGGTAAGCAACCTGGTGGAGCCATTGAAAAATGTGTAAAAATTGCATGACATGGTGCCCCGCCAGCAAAATTTTAAACAATTATTTTGTGGTGAAAAGAGACAGAGGCTGCCGTAAAATGCTAGGAGCATTAGCAAGTCTCCTTTATGTTATATATGTTATTTCAACATATTCCTACCAAGGAGAGCTGTAAACTATTGTATTCTGAATAAACTCAAAACTTGTAGTTCTAAGTGTGCTGGGGACTACCATAGTGAACAGCTTTGCTTCATCTTCATGCTGTAAGGTAAGGTAAGGTAAACACACACAAGCCAAAAGCTATAGCAGTGAACTATGCTGCATCTCATGACTTGGTTTAATTGTACCCTTTTCTTTGGGAACATTTTAAGATGAAATATGGATTAGGGAGAACCCTGAAATGACAGCTAAGGAACTACTGAGGACTATTAGGGATGCATTTCTATTGAATCTGGATTTTAAGTCTGAAATTCAGGTAATTAAAATACTTATCTTCTAAGAGTTGTATGTATTAAAGTCATATTTTTATGCTGTGGATGCAAATCTTTGGGGGGGGGGTGATCGATAGAAAGGTAAAAAAAGAAAAAATAATCATATTGGAAAGGAAAAAAGTGCATTAAAGTTGGAGATTCTTATTGGGGGGCTATCCAAAGCCTGAAAGGTTGTTTTGATGTGGACAGATGACATTAATATACTTGAAGCAAATGAAAACTTATTTACCTTAATAGAAAGAAATGTTACATCAGAGGGGAGGACAAGAACAGGTGAGAGAGCAACTAGGTGTTTGGTCAGTGACAATTAACTATTTAGGTGGTAGTTCTTTTAGACAAATATATAATAGGTTAGGAGGGTTCCTCTGTAGGCAAAACATTATGTGCTTTTTCCATTCGGAGCTAAAGTTGGAATAGTAGTAGCAGGGGTCAGGCAGCAACAAAATGGAGGAGCAGCCGAAAAGAACCTTGCTTTTGAAAACAGCAGCAGTGGCATGATTCCATAATATCGTGGGAACAGGCAAAAATGAGTAACCAGTTAAATGAAGCTGACAGGTTGCCGTTTATTGGTCTTCTGGTGAAATTTGGGCAAAGAGGAAGAGCTTTGTAGGACCTGGAAATTATGCTAGATTTGGCTCAGTTTTTCATTGAAGCCTGGTCCTCTTCTTTACTAAACAGAACCCTGATCATCAGGGAGTACAAAATATTGCACAGTAACTTTTAAGGTCAGGTATTGGTGGTGAATTCCCTTGGGAGAATTTTACAGTCAATGCTCTATCTTGGGCACCATGGGAAAACATCTGCCTTACTTCAAAATTTGCAATTAAGGTGAGAACGTTTGGGAATTTTATTTGGGAATATCTCTATTGCTGCTTTGTACACCACCTAGGTTGAATCAGATGTTTCATGGAGTTTCCAAACAGTGTTGGATCATAGGAAGTTACTAGATTATTAACCCAGCTGTCATTTCAAGCCTAGCTGTTTCATTTCAGTGTAACACCATTGATACTCTAGTCATTAGCCATTTGTTGTTGTTCTTCTTCTTTTGGCTTTTCTTGGTTAGGGGTCGCCACAGCGGAACTCTGGTCCAATAATGATTGACAGTAGATTTTTACAGTGCCGAGGTGCCAGCCCGACGCCCAACCTTCAACAAAGGCATGCCCATTCACGCATATCTTTCGAATTCCACTCGACCTTGGGGAGGACATGCAGACTCCACACAGAAGGCGCTCCAGCCGAGAATAGAACGGAAGAACCTCTTGCTGTGAGGCGACAACGCTACCGCTGCACCACCTCGGCTGTACTCTAGTCATAAGCCATAATTGTATTTAATAATGACTGCCTATGTCCGGGAGGGTTGTGGGCACTATCCCAGATAAGAATTTACAGTGTCCCATCCACTTGTCCAGGTTCTTTTTGAACAGTGTCATAGAGGTTCTCTGGAGATGTGCTATCCCAATGCAAAGGGAATGGCATCATATTTTCTGGGAATGTCTGGTTCAAAAGTAATTTAATGAAGAGTTTGGCTGGGGCTGCCAAAAAGTCTGAGTGGGCTCACACACAAAGACTTTTTCTTTTTTTGTTTGTGGGGAATCAGAAGTGTGAGTTGGGTAAAGCAAGGGGAATGTTACTTTTGTTAATATTAGTAATACTAAAATAGTGCATAACCAGGAAGTAGAAGCAGAGGAATTCTCCCAAGATTCGTAACATCAATAAAAGTTTTGGAAAAAGTAATTGTAGTTCCATGTGGTTAGTCCTCACCATATACAGCAGTATTCAACTATCTTGACATTGAAATGATGAAAATATTATACAGGTCTTGCAGGACTGAATCTTCAAATGGAGAGCTCTATCTTCATCCTGTTAAGAACCAAGATCGGCAAGACTTAGTCTGGCAAGTCATACTTTGCTGGCTACCTATTCCCTCTTTGTTACCAGTGTATTACATGTTTTAGGACCGCTCTCCTGATCTCTTTTTGCTGAGTGTGAAATGTGGTCATGTTTTTCAAACAGGCCCATGCTGCCAGCCATTTTTCCTGTGTTATTTAATACATTCTCTCTCTCTCTCTCTCTCTCTCTCTCTCTATGTGTGTGTGTGTGTGTGTGTGTGTGTGTGTGTGTGTGTGTGTGTGTGTATATATAAATACACACATATATATATATATATATATATATATATATATATATATATATAATATATATACATTTTTTTTTTCAACAATGTGTTATTTTTTTCTGTTGTATCTGCAGATAGTATGTCATTACACTCCAAATTATCTTGTTCTGCAAATTTCCAGCCAGTGTTAGTTTCCCCTTCACAACTTAGTGCCTTTTGTTCTAATATTTACTTTGGTTGATTTGCTACCTCCTAGAGCATCTTTTAAATGCTTATCTGTGCTGCTAGTACTTTACACATTGTTAAGAGTGTACTTTAACAGGCAAGCAGTTAATCTATTACAGTTTGCCTGATTATATTTAAAAATAGTGCTTTCCTAGTTTCACTGTTTACCATTTACTGGTTCAGGTAGTCTCTGCTAGTTTTACAGCCATTTGAAATTTGTAGAGGAAGAGTACATAGTTTCAGACATCTTGGATTGTCCCACAAGGAAGGCAAAACAAATGTATCAAATGTTTGGGAGAATTACATTTTAACAAACTGCAGTTAAAGACTGGAAGAACAGGCTGGAATTAGAAAAATATTAAGGCTGTCACTCTTGCTTGGGATGTTCCAGTTATGAGACTTACCCTGCCAATTTTGGGAAAACTTTTCCTGTTTCTTTCCTTCCAGGCCTGCTGAGACTAAAAGAAAGCCCTTTTCTGCAGTGGAATATTATGCCTTTGCTCTGTTGCAAATAAAGCTGATGACTAAGGCCTCTTTTTCCCTTCTGGGTTAGTTTTTTGGGAGAAGTTTCCTAGCCCCTGCCTTCAGCCAGGCAGTTTCTTCTCTGTGGCCTGTGACCCTGATGTTTGGACTCCTCAACCCCAGTTTTCTGTGTCACTTAGGTCCTCTGAGTCCGTCTTTTTGGATCTCAACCACATCAAAATGCGACAGGCCTTCATGACTATGCAACACACGTAGTTTTGGGCTTCCTCCAAGACTAACACTGGGGACAGATGAGTTTCTTCTCTGTCGTATTTTACTGCTTCCAGTCCCAAGTTTCCTCCCAGGATCCTTCCAGTACTGATGAGACTGTCAGTTGATCCAACTTTGTTGGTTGATATGTTAAGATTGTTTACTGCTTATACATAGCTTTCAGTCTTGACTCTTGCATATTTATACACTATTGATTCTTGGCATCTTTCATATTGGGGAACCTTCAGCCTTGGGGATTGGGGGTTGATACCTTGAGGTTGGTCCCAGTTACCTTGAAATGGATCATTCTGTCCCCAAGATTTGACGTTTAGCCATTGACATTGATGCCATTAATGTTGAGCTCTCTGCCGGCTGGTGTTCTTGGTCTCTGGGGACAAGACCAGCTCAGCCTTCAGTTTCTCAGAGTTAATTCCTGAGTTATGGGAATGATTTCAGTCCTGATACAATGATGCAATCCACTATACATACACATCCCTTGATATTACCTTCTACCATAGCCTTTACCATAGGACTGTGAATGATTGAAATCTCAGCCATCTACCCACTTCTGTAAAAGGCAGAGGTACTGAGGGGCTTTGACAAGATGCAGAGGCCTTGTGTGGGCAGCTTTTGTCTTTTTCCTAATTGGAACACTCCTCTCCAGGATCGCGAAGGAAGGAAGGGAAGCTGCTAGAGGAAACATCTTTACTCCCTTTTGGAGTCTCTCACCCCAGACATGGATGGAGATGAGAAAGCCTATCTCATCTACTCAAGATGATTGAAAGCTTGTTGAAGTTTTGAAGACAATGTGAAAGCAGGAGTCATCTCTAGAAATCATTTAGTCACCAGAACACATCTTGCAGGAAGCTTCTTCCTCTTGGGGAGTTCCTCCATATGACAAGATGGTTCAGCTGATGGCTCAGACAGCTCGGAAATATCTTGATGTGGTAGCCCATGTCCTATAGAGACCAGGTAAGATCTTTGTTCCCTGAAGGATTGAACTTGCTAGGCACAGACTCCCAAGCTCTGGAATTCTGTGTACTTGATGGGTCAGAGAAGTGTAGTTATGTGGCCGCCTCCTTGATCTTGAAGGCTGTGTAGTACCCGTCTTACATGCTTAGGTTCGAGTGGTTACCTGGAGCAAGTGGGTGAGGGCTGTTGTGTCCAGAGGCTATACAGTCTCTTTCCTATCCTATCCTATTCTATTCTTTCCCAGACTTCGATCCTTTCCTTACCAGATATCTTGCTGTGTATGAAGGCTGCAGCAAGAAAGGAAGCATTGTGCCTCATTTCCAAAAAGAATCATCTAGGACATTCCACAAGATGGGTTCCTTTTAGTAGTAAAGAAAACTAAGTAAGTACCTTAGATCCTTTTTAATCAGCCTAAATCAGTTTGTTCCAAAGTAATCCTTTTGTGCGGCCATGGTGCAGTCAGTCCTTCATGTCTATCAAAAGGAGACTAGATGCAGGCAGTTGTGATGACATAGAGGAAAAAAGCCCTGACCACAGCCCAGGTGACCAGAGTTACCTTGATTAGCAGTTTGGGCTTGTGATTGAGCTGGTGGGAGGGAGCAGACCTGCCCATCCTGGTGGAGGGGGTGAAACAGAGGTGGCCGCTTGTTGCCACACTCCTCAGAGGCTGGGCAGTGATACAGAGTCTTAGCTTGAGGGAGGTTGTCAGACTCACCAAATGAGCACCATTTGGTAGACTTCCATACAGGTGTTCGGAAACAAGTACTTGCATAGGGAAGACATTATGGGCCTCCAAGGTGACACAGTTTGCATTTCTGTCATCCAGGGGATGGAGTTAGGCCATTGTAAAAAATAAATAAATAATGCCATAATTGCTAGGATGCCAGTGAGGGCATAAAGCACTCTCATAGTGGCCCGAATGGTAACCCTCTCTAGAAAGCTGTCACCATGGTCCTGGATGGAATTTCCAGTGAGGGTAAGAATGGGTTATGTCAGATGGGGGAGGGGTCTTGATGGCCAGCCTGGAGACAAAAGCTACATAAAATAGATGGCTAGATGTGCTCTTTCGATCTCCTAGACACCTGCCTTCACATCAAAATAGCACTGGTGCACCGTGCATGAAGACATGTAATATATTGAAAATATTAAGGAAGTTTTGCAGTGGAAAAAAAAAAGCCAGTCACTTATAGTTTTGCATACACTCATTTGGTCTCATCTAAGCACCCATCATGCATACTGAGGGGTGCAGCACAGCTAAGGCTGCAGGATGTCAGAGTCATATCTGGATGGCTGGTCATTTAACAATGGAAAGTCTTGCAACCTTGAGGGAGTCTTTCCTGTCACTATCACAGTGAATACCACTGAGTCTTGGTCGGTGCTTATGCAATCTATCACATTTTACAAGTGCAGTCTAGGCACTGTGACTTGTAGAGCTTATTTTCCTTCAGATAGAATTCTACTTCCCAGGGGCACTCCCTTGAGATTCTGCTGACTCAAATGGCTCCAGTGGTCCTTTGTCTTTACGCACTAGGCTTAATATTAGCTGTAGTTTTCATGGTCCAGATACCATGTTCTACATGAGACTGCAGCAGTGGACCCTCAAGGTTCAGTGACATCAACTGGTTTATCTCATGGACGTCCTGATCAGGATAGTTTAGAAATGTGAAGACTACGTGAATTAGTGAATTTGGTAATCCAGACCCTCTCTGGGGAGACCCTTTCAAGCCCCCATGCCTGTTGTGATTGTCACCATTGACAGCTCTACCAAAAGATGCAGGGAAGTTTTCAGGAGCAAAATACACACACACACACACACACACACGCACACATGCACATAATTGTCAGGCCTGACTCCCTGAAGTGTAGTTGCCATCTACAACAACAGTATGGCTGTGACATGCTGTTTCAACAGGTGGGGGTTAAAACAGTTCTACCTCTTTTGCTGGAAGCCATGAGAGTTTGGGAGTGGGTTTTTCCCACCTTTCATCTCATTGCCAGCTACATCCTGGGATAAGCCAATCCTTACGACAGCCTGCTGATGTCATGCCTGTCCATTTGTAGCACAGAGTCTGTTTTGCCATTGGAGGAAGCCTGGTTTTAATCAGTTTGTACCCCCAACCAGTACAAACTACAGCAACTTATTTTCTCCTCTTCTTCCCTCTGAAGCATGTCCAGGCAGTGCTTTGTCCTGAAATGGCCTAGGTGTTCCTTTATGCTCTTCCTCCATTTGTTGTTATCCCCAAGGTTCTGTAGAAGGCTAAGTTGTATAAGGTGATGGACACCATGGAGGTATTAACTGTGTTTTAGCTCTAGTATGTCTGATTTCCTTGGCTTATGCCTCATATTCTGGAATGACCTCTTATTCTGGAATGACCTCTGTGTTAAGTCCTGTAGGTGTCTGCTGACTTGCTCATCTGACAATACATACCTGGACCAACCATCCTTTCCTGTGGCTGACTGCATGTTTTTTCTACTTTCAGTGATGGTGAAGGACCCATCTTATCTGATAAGGGAGATCCAAAAACTTAGTTAAGAAACCAAATACAAGAAAAACTTATAAGAGCAAATAGACATGGTGGTTGTTGTGCATCTTGGCCACAAGCCTAGATCCTTTCACACCTTTGGTGCAAAAGTATCCTTTATGATGTAGCCCAGATATTTGATTCAGGGCTTAGCTTTTCTACAGTTAAGATTCCCCTGGCTGCCATCTCTAAATTTTCAATAATGTGCTAATTCTTTGTCTTTGTTGTTATCCTCATTAAAGGTTTGTAAAAGTAATCTGCTGGTGTAGAACTTGAGTGTTCCAAGACACTATTTATTTATTTATTTATATATTTTTTTTTTGCAATTACTTTAGCTAGGAGAACTTCTGAAGAGCAGGCTTTATCTGTTAATTTTTCTTATTCTCTGTTATACAAAGTCAGTGTGTCTATGAGAACTAATCTCTTTTTACATACTGTAGCAATGAAGATGTGCCCCAATCCGTCAGTTAACCTGCCCGTGTTTTTCATTAATTATGCAAACAAAGGTGAATATTTGTTTCACTGTATGCATGGGTTCATAGCTTCATTGGTGTTTACTAGGCTAACAACCACAAAGACCTTTTTAATCCTAGCCATATATCGCAAATCCCTGACAAGTTCTGATACCCTTGATAAGTGTAAGCAGGGGCTTGCGAGATGAAACCTTTACAAGCAGGGACCTGGGAGTTGAACCATTTACAGGTTGCCTGTGTCCATTTGAGACATAGGTGCCAAATGAGGGATAACTTTCCTCTTTCACATTCAGTGGTCCAAGTTGCACTTGAATTAGGTTAGGGAGGAACTCTGTTTCACATAGATGGGGAGCCTGTTCCAGAGAAGGGGTAGTCTCTGGGATACAGACCTATCTCTCCAGCAAGTCCAATTTATATCACAGGCAATGTTTAAGGCTTTAGAATGGGTACTTCTGGTGCTGTTTGTCTCATGGATATGCAGGAGGTCCATCAGAGTGGGCTCTGACAACTTCCTGTATACCAGGCGTAGATCTCAACTCAAAAGCCTGTAGGATTCAGAATACAGGGATTGGGCCTTGAGGCAGTCTGTATAGGACATTTTACATATGCCCTGTATTCTACTTATGCCCTGTATTCTTTTAGTGAGGAACCTCTGTGGACGTTCCAGTTGTTGAATATGCCTGGTTAGGCACATATCAAAGGGGGCATTGTACACTGATAGGTCTGATGAATGCAGGATACACTGGAACAATGATTCCCTTGGATTAGATGCCAAACCTATGTCTAGAAGTTGAGCAACATAAGAATGATTTCCTCACTACTGTAGACTCATGATGGTCAAAGGCTAGATTACTGTCTATGTGTGTCCCTAAGTCCCTAAGTCCCTGACTACTGATTCACCTATAAGGGGTGTGTTGTCAATATGATACTTACCAGGGGTGGATGACTTCCCGAAGGATACTATTTTTTTTTTCAAATACCTTTACTAAAATATCACTTGTGGCATAGGCAAATTTACATTTGTGTAAAAGTAATTAACATAATGTACTTCTGATGTATTTTTATATATCATATAATGTAAACAATACTACGTCAGTTATTCAATTCCTGCTTTTTTTTTTTTTTTTTTTTTTTAAACAAGAAACATCTTTATTAAATCATCACTTACTACATAGGCGGATCCTAGTCACAAGCATTTTACATCACAAACCATACTGACACACTCCCAGTTGCAAACATTACACATCACTAATAATCTACCCAGTCTTTCTCACTCAAAACATTACATATCTCATTTAAGTCCCACTGCCTTTTAGACCTCATTCCTCCCTTGTATGTATTGTTCCCACAATTCCCATTTTTTCCTATGTAGTTTGCTCCTACTGTACCCTTTTCTAAAGATCCCAGTTGCAGTTGTTTTATCACTATTACTATACATACTACATCCAGTATAGTTGGTTTAGATTTTGATTTCCCTTTTCTAGTAATTGCTTTTTTGGCAGCCACCACTATTAGACATGACAAGGCCTTACCATGTCTAGGCAATTGGTGTATCATAGCTCAGAAAAATCATCTCCCTCATCAGGCCAATCTGCCCACCCACCATCTCCGACAGTACATTCTGCAGAGAATCCTTAAAGTCCACCAACTCACCACACTCTCAGAAAATATGTTCCCAATTACCTCTTTCTTCTGCTTCACACCTCCAACATTTACTGTCTGCCTGAGGAAAAATTCTCTGGAGTCTGCTTGGGGTCTTAAAATATCTATGAAAACATTTCCAGGCAAAAATTGTAAATTTTCTAGATTTTGTTGCGTATTTGGGAGACATACATATATTCTCTCATTGTTTCTTTGCAAATTGCTTATCCAGTCTCTCTTCCCAATCCTTTCTAACCTGCTCTGTTTGTTTCTTATAGTTATCATGCAATATTGTATATGCTGTACTAATTAATCCCTTTTTTAATGGCAGCTTCTGTTCTAGATTCTATTGAAAACTCTACCAGTGCTGGTCTTTGGTTTAGGGACTCCCAATTTCTTTCTCAATCCCTGATAGGAAAGGCAATCTCTAACCTCCAGTCCAAATAAATTATTGGCGTTTCCCATTGTATCATCTTTCCCTCTCTAGTACCTTGGTTCCTTTGCATTCCTGTGTTGGTTTAGTTCTTAGAATACTTTCTGCTACTTTATGAAGATAATATTTTGCATGATTATTGTTATTCTTCTTAAATGCCTGCATCCAAAACCCCAGTCTCTCCTTGTTTCTTGGGCTTCCCCAGTGTTTCATCATCATCCCTTTGCACTTTGAATTATAGTTTTCTGCTCGTACTGTGTATAGGAGTCTTAACTATGTAGCTCTAAAATACCCATTCCCAATCTGCCCCTTTCTACTGGAAGAATCGGTTTATCCCACTTGACTCTTGCCGTCTTCCACTCCCATATAAAGTCCTTCATCACTTTATTAATTGCTACCCACAACTTATCTTCTCTACTAAAAACTCATGATGTCCACCACGGCAGTAAAACTTAATAGTAAAATCAAAACTTTAATAAAAAGAATATAACATAAAATAAGCAGTCCTCAGTCTTCCGATAAGCGCTTTCGGCAAATAAGCCTTCCTCAGATCGTATAAAAAGGACTGTTCAGCTTTTGTATTTATAAGGCATCACAGCCATTCCTCATTTAGTTCTCTGACATGCCCTTGTTGCAAACCAAAAGGAGGCCAGCTAGCAGAGAGGTATAATTTCCTTCATTGTAATTAAAGGGGCAGTGCTTCTCTTTACTATAGGATTGTATACGAGAAAACTAATAGCTATGGATGTGAATACATTATATGAATGAAGCAACATTCAAGTAAACCTGCTAATCGTATTCCTTCTATTCTTAAGTGCAGGTTTTAATGGCGCAATAAAACCTGCACTTAAGAATAGAAGGAATATGATTCATATAATGTATTCACATCCATAGCTATTAGTTTTCTCATATACAGTCCTGTAGTAGAGAAGCACTGCCCCTTTAATTACAATGAAGGAAATTATACCACTCTGCTAGCTGGCCTCCTTTTGGTTTGCAACAAGGACGTGTCAGAGAACTAAATGAAGAATGGCTGTGATGCCTTATAAATACAAAAGCTGAACCGTCCTTTTTATACGATCTAAGGAAGGCTTATTTGCCGAAGCGCTTATCGGAAGACTGAGGACTGCTTATTTTATGTTATATTCTTTTTATTAAAGTTTGATTTTACTATTAAGTTTTACTGCTGTGGTGGACGTCAGGAGTTTTTAGTAGTGTTTGCCTTTTCTTTTCCTCATTGGTGTCCTTCACAGTGTAAGAAAGTTTTTTTACCCCCACAACTTCTCTTCTGGTTGATAAAAATATGCTTGATCTGTTTATAAGACTCAAGGGACTAAAAACACTTTAACTGCTTGTATCTTACTATCCATATCCATATAGCAAAGCTGCCCTTTTCTCAGTCTTTGTATTATCTTTTGTTTTGTCTCTTCCTACACATCCTTAGCTGCCACACTAGAATCATTTTTAGTCCATACCACTAAATATTTTATTTTATCATGTCCCCATAAATATGGGTATTCCTGAACCAATGGGTACATAATTTACAGCTATTGCCTTTGTTTTAGGTTCATTAATTTTGTATCCTGAAAAGATCTGAAACTGTCTCAAAATGTTCCACTACACTGTAATGTCTTTTTCTGTTTTTTTTTTTCAGGTACAAAATAATATCATCTGCAAATAAAACCAGCTTTTCTTGACTACCATACCAATTATATCCTTGCATTTCTGAATCCATTATTTTCTTTGCCAGTGGTTTTAAACATAATGCAAATAATAAAGGGGAAAGAGGACATGAGTGCCTGGTTCCTCTGCTCAAGTAGACATTATCTGAGAGGACTCCACCCACTTTAATTTTCTCCTCCGATCCCTCATGTATTCTCCTAATAAACCTTATATTGTTTTCAGGAAATGCAAATGCTTCCATTGCCCTGGTCATGGAAGTCCCAGCTTACGCTGTCAAATGCTTTCTCTGCATCAAGACCCACTAACAACAATAGTATTTTCTTATATTCTGCTTCCCTCTGGATTAATGTTGTTAAATGTTTGTCTCCCCTCCACAAAACCACATTGATCATATCTATCAGTTTTGGCATTACTTTTGCCATTTTTAGTCATTATAGGCATAAACACTTCATGGCTTAGTATTGAAATGGGCATGTATGAAGCTGGATCTGATTGATCTTTAACTTCTTTAGGTATTGCAACTCCCACTGCTTTCTTCCAAGATGGTGGTACTTCTCCTTCTCTTAACATACTGTTAAATAAAACCTTCCAGAAATGTATTAGTTTTTCCCTCCTAGCTTCCAAACTTCCAGAGGAATACTATATGTTCCTGGGGACTTTCCTGTACATCAGAATTTTTTTTATCTCATATCCTCCTGTCCTAACAGTTAGTTAGTAATTGAGACTCATCTACTTCTAACCTTGGCATACTTAATTCTTCCATATACATTTCCAGTTGTATCTTTTGTTGATTTTCATATTTCTCTCCTTTATTGAGACTCTTATAGAATTTCTGAAATATTTCTAATACCTTTATAGGATCTCTTGTTACCTTCCTTATTATAGGCTCCCTATGTTTGGCAACAGACCTTTCTACTTTCTTTTGCTTGAGTTTTTGTGCTAAAAGTGTTTGTGCTGTACTGTTATAAAAAATGTTGCTTAATAGCAATCTTTCTAAGCTCGTGCATGTTATTGATGTAATCCCCTATTTTCTGCCTAGCATTCTGCAGTTGATTCTCTTCTTGTTCTGTGAGATTCTCCCTATTCTGCAACACTTAAACATTTGCCAGACGCTCTAAATAATTCTTGTTACTTCTTAACCATAGTTCCCTTTTTTTATTTGCACCCTATTTCTAAACTTCACCTTAATTTTATCCCACTCCCTGGCTATATTTTCTGAAGAAATTTCTGTCCTCTCTAAACAGCTCCTGAATAATCTCCACTACCCATTCTTTAAATTCCTCTGTTTTCGACAGATAGGTGGGAAAGTGCCAGTGTCTCATTTTTATTTCATTACCCTGTTTTTTTTATTTTAGCTTTTATTGGTGTATGATCTGAAATAGTTATTGGGTGGGTATTAAGACCTTCAGTTAAATGCACATATTCCTTTGAAATGTAAATTCTGTCTAGCCTAGCCCAGTTTTATATCTTGGGGAATAATATGTAAATTCACTCCAAACTCCTTTTACTGAATTCACACCTTTCATGCCAAATAGTTTCATAAATGTTTTCAAAAATCTACCCTCCTTTGGTATATTTTCACTTCTGGGCCCCCCAGACACACCTTCACAGCTGCAAATCAAATTCTATGCACCGTCTGTAAGTAATATTCCTTGCTGAAAACTGATTATTTCACCCAGAATTTTCTTAAGCTCCATTATAGCAGTTGTAGGTGGAATGTAAATACATGCCAGTGTAATTATCTTCCCTTGCCAGTAGCCCCTTACCACTACAAATGTGCCATTATTATCTTCTATCACTGTTGGAGCTTCTCTTGCAATTAATAAGTACTCCTCTTTTCCTTTGTCCAGATATTCTGCTGAATAACTATCCTGAAAACCTTTCTTTATCAAAGTGACTTGTTCAGGTCTTTCCAATTGTGTCTCCTGTGACATAGCTATTTGCACTCTACACATTTTAACATAGTTGACTACTCTTTCTTGTTTGTATGTATCTGTGAGGTCATTTACATTTAAAGACAAAGAAAGCATCACTGTATTAAAAAGTTATTATTCCCACCTTTTATGTGTAACACATTTTTTGTTAAATATCTAATTCCAGCTTTTGTGTTGCATGCATACACTGTTTGGCAGGTTGAACTTTTATGCAGTTGTTTCTTGTCATATATATATTTAAGACTATGTCACAGCATATAAAACTTTTTGTTTTATTGAAAGCCCTCAAACAAAAAAATGGACACATCCCCAATACCCCCCTAAAACCTATTAACTTAACCTAATACTAACACAGAAAACTATGTATACCTTCAAATATTGAAGTTTTACCCTCCTAATAGGGGCAAAAGTCCCAAACTGACAGCCACATTCAGAGACTTTGAGTTAACCTAAAATAAAAGTCATCAATGCTAAGATGCATGGTGCAGCCTGTCTTTCTACTAAGTGCTGATTTGTTTTTTCTTATCTTTATAGCTGAGCAGCTGGGAAAGCCCCTGAATGCTTTCAGAGAACATTATCTACTTTGGGAAAATCCCTGAATGCTTTCAGAGAACATTATCTCCTAGCCATTTTCTCTTTTTTATCTCAGCCAGTCACTCTCCACTAGACTGTAGCCAGTTTCTTTTTATCAGGTTGTCTCCATGGAGACATGAAAACCAGGCAGCCAGTTTCTCCTTATCAGATTGTTTCCATGGAAACATGAAGACCAGCTGCAGAATTGTTAGTGAACATTCATGCATTTGCTAGAAAACAGCCTCATAATATTCAGTGTTCTTTTTTCATTTACTTGCTGTCTCTTAAAACATGTTACTAAATCAGTATAAGGTCTTTAATCCAGTAATTTCCCCATGTAAAAATGAGAAAAAGCACATTCATGTTTCTTTTACCATGCTTTTAACCAGGCTATTTTTATACTTTGCATTGCCCACATTTCTTAAAACTGAACAAGAAGAGAGAGAGAAGGGAAAAAGAAAAGAAAAAAAAAAACAGCAACACCTGCTTACAATCCCCATTACATTTAAAACTAACTGAAAAAAATGACATCTGATGTTGTAAATCTTTTCCAAGCTCGCGCCAGCCAGAAACTCTCAGCTAAGACCTACTCACAATGCCCCTCTCCTAGTTACTCCAGATCTCGTTTGCCGCATTCCTAGTCAGACGTGCTAGCCATCTCTCTCAAAGCTAAGTAGAAAATTGTTATTTTTAAGACCGTTTCTCTTCAAAATTGTTTATTTTTTAGTCAGTTTAGCCTTTTCTCACCTTCGCCTATAACCTAATTCTATTCCCTACCCTTTACCTTGGTAATTTAATTTCTACCATTATTGGTGCTGTTCCTCTCTCCTGCCTTTGACAGGCCCTTCCTTACCACGTGTGGTATTTTTTAAATGCCATCATTGGTATTCTCTTACCTTTTCTCTCCCTTATTTTATTTTTTCTATAGGATAGCCTTTTATCCTTACTATGTCAGACAAAGCTAAGTTGGGGTTTAAACAGTGTGACAAGTGTGGGTGTAAGATGCCTAACTCGAATACACATGCTCGTTGTGTCTACTGTTTGGGCGTAGATCATATTAAAGCTGACTGTGACATTTGTGCTAGTTTTAGTAATTGTACACTAGCAGAACATAAAAATAAACTTATTTTAAAAGGTTTAATCAAGGCACCTTTTTCGGAGGCTCTGTCTGGGTCGGAGGTCTCATCCCCTCCAGAGACCAAAAAACATAAGGAAAAATGGAGTCACTCTGTTCCTGTATCTCCGTCAGTTACAGAACCGAATCTGATCTGTGCTTCGCCGATGCCCTCAGCGCAGACCTCTTCGTCACCAGGCTCTGTATCTTCTCACTCTGTGCCATCCATGATATTCACCCCTATTTCGGTTCCAACCTTGGCACCACTGACTTCGGTGCCATCCTTGGATCCGACATTGGCTCCGATGGCTGTACCTGCTTCGGCACCATCCCTGGCCACGGTGCTGACAGTTTCTTCAGCTCCATTGACTCCAAAACTCGAATATCTGCCAAAGACAAGATACTGTCCAACGTATGACCCTTTTTTGGGGCAGAGGTTTAGCCCCTTTCTAGAAAGACATGATTCTCCTTCGGCAACCTCCTTTAGATCCACTAGGAGTTTTTCTGAATTAGATCTAGTGCGGGTTGTGGACCAGCTTCTGGCAGCTAGAGGATTGCCCATTCCAGCTAGACCCCCCGTCCCTCTTGGCTCAGAATCTTTTACTACATCTTCCCCTGTTTATCCTCCTCCGGCCTCTACCTGGAAGGCCCCGGACAGCGTAGAACCTGTCACCTGGAGGCCAGACAAAATTTTATCTACACTTGAAGACCAGCCCCACTGGTCCAAGCAGTTGACGGTTGATTCTATGGTCATGGTGGCGGCCACCAAGAGTAAACTGGCGGAAGATAGTTCTACTGCCCATCCTCCAAACAAGGAGTCCCGGACCATGGGCAAACTAGGGAAGTGGACCTATGCTTCAGTGACCTTCACCATTCGGTCGCTGAACTATCTGGCACACTTTACTCTCCTCCAAAGAGACCTAATTTCCGAAATGTCTCCCTCTTTGGTGGGGGTACTGCCTGATGAGGTGTGTGATACTGTTGCCTCGCAGCTAGCTACTCTTGAATCCATCTCGAACTCCTTGATGGGTTTAATATCTCACATCACCGAGGGGGCAGCTCGAGCTGCTGCATCAGGCATTGTCACGAGATGTAATGCTTGGATGCAGTTGTTTGACTTCGCAGATCCCTTTAAATCTTCCTTCGTCAATGCAGCTGTCGACGAATCTGCACTTTTTGGACCCAAAGTACGAGACACACTTGCACGTAGTGGGACAGATGGAAAGACTTTGTCTGCTGTGGGCATATGCTTTTCCAACCCCCAGAGGTCCTACTCCAGGAACCAGAAGGGTGGAAAAATGTGGTTCAAGAAATCCCAAGGATCTTTTCATAACACTCATGAGGGGGCAAGTCATATGGAAGACGCCCTTTTCGGGGTAGAGTGGGTCTGCGTAACCAGGGCGCTAGAGATTCTTTCTCTGGCAGACCCTACCAGCACTCCTGAGCAGTGGCCTGATTGCTTTCCTCTGGAAGCAGTTGGGGATCATTTTTCTCTACAACTACCAGCCTGGCATCTTATTACTACCGATGTTTGAGTGCAGAGAATAATATCCAGAAGCTACCAAATACCATTTGATTTAATTCCCAGACCCGTCAAATGAATCCCCGATGTACCACCCAATCAGAGGGAATTAGCAACCTTAGAAATAGAAAAGCTGCTAAGAAAAAGTCATCCAACCAGTCCCACCAGACCAGACAGGGTCCGGGTTTTACTCGAGGTTCTTTTTAGTGCCAAAAAAGATAGGGGACTGGAGACCAATCCTGGATCTCAGCCTATTGAACAAATTTATTAAACCTTAAAAATTCCGGATGGTCAAGGTACAGTCCATTCTTCCCTTCCTAGGGAGGGACAACTGGATGTGCTCTATAGACCTTCAGGACTCGTACTACCACATAAAGATGGATCACTGCTCCCGGAGGTTTCTCCACTTCCGGCTGGGAGCCAATCACTTACCAGTTCAGGGCACTGCCATTTGGTCTCTCGACAGCCCCCCTCCCCCGAGTGTTCACCAATTGTATGGCAGTTGTGGTAGCTCATCTTCAACTACAAAGATTCCAGGTATTTCCCTATCTAGACGATTGGCTCCTTACCATTCTGACCAGGAATCTCCTAGTCCGAAGCCTCTCTTACACTCAAGGTCTTGTTCTCCGCTTGGGGATTACAATCAACAAGGACAAACTCAAATGTCCCCAACAAAGACACTGGAATTTATTGGAGCAGTCTTCAACACAACATCCTGTCAAGCTTCTCTCCCCCCTCACAGGCTTTCAAAAATAAGACACTAAATCCAAGACCTTCTTCGTCAGACCTATGTACCAGCACATCTTGTACTGCAACTCTTAGGCTCCATGGCGGCTGCCATTATGTTAGTACCACTGGCGAGACTGCACATGAGAATCCTGCAGTGGCTCCTTTCCACACAATGGTCATTTCTAAAACTCACCAACTTGACCACATGATACGTCTTACAAACTGTTGCAAGGAAGAAATGCTATTCTGTCTTCCACGGTCACGGTGACTACAGATGCTTCCCTGTTAGGGTGGGAGGGGGCATTTCCAGGAAAAGACGGTCAAAGGCACCTGGTCCCCCATGGAGGCCAATTTGCACATAAATGTCCTGGAACTGAGGGCAGTTCTCTTAGCGTTGCAGCCGTTACATGCATTCCCTACCCTCTGGGACCATTGCAGTTCAGTCAGACATGTCAGTCATCTGGTATATCAGCAAGCAAGGTGGAACCAGGTCTTACCCCCTGTGTCGGGAAGCCATGAGGATTTGGCACTGGGCGATAGCTTCCAACCGCTTTCTTATAGCAACGCACATTCCCGGGAGTTCCAACCTTATTGTGGACAATCTGAGTAGGAACATCCTGATGCCTCACGAGTGATCCCTCAACCCTGTAACAGAGGATCAGATCTTCCAATGCTGGGGCAAGCCTTGCTGCGATCTGTTTGCTTCCCCCCTAAACTACAAATGCAAAAGCTACTTTGTCCTGATCCCCCCTCAGGGGGAACCACTGAGGGATGCTCTAACACATGATTGGCCCCTGGGTCTTCTGTATGCCTTTCCTCCATTTCCCTTCATAGGTTCATAGATTCATAGTTCATAGATTGGTACTAGGCTAACTGCTCGTGGGCCATTTTAAGCCTAGCCAATTACCCCATCAAGACAACTGTACCAGTGATGGGTTTCTTTCCCACATATCTTGCCCAGACAACCAAAAATAACCACTTATTGTCTACAGTGCTGATGTTTAACAAGTGCTGGAAAGTGTTTTTCTTATATACATCGGGCCCCCCCACACACACACACGCAAGCATAAGCCACAGCAGTAATTATTTTTACATAGTCTGAATGTAGATATAAAATTCAAGAGAAACATTGTGACTAAAGAATGACACGCATTACAGTTTCTGACTTTACATCCTTCAGAAAATGCACGCTAAACACTAATGCTGTTATTCTAGCAACTTTAAGTTTATAACAACAATATTTAAAATCTGTCCCTATTTTAGGGCATCCCCCCATAATTTTAAGCTTTAGCCAGGTTTCATGCACTAAAATTTTGAGAAGTACGCTCACCATAACTGAATTTCTTGATAGATGGCAGCCCTATTTCACGCATATATAGTTTATGTATTATATGTATGACTGCACTGTATTTCATGCATATCTTAGCTTGCAATTTCTCCCGCTATATATATTTATACATATATATTTCTAAATGCACTGACTGCATCTTGTAAATTTATTTCTGTGGAGCTTTTCTCCCAGGGACTCCACTGAAATGGGCTTTCATTCAGTCGGACTATCCTGGTTAACAAGAATTAATTAAATAAATCAATTGATCTTGAAGTCTTACCCCATCTACATTCAATCTTACTATATTCTGAATTTTGCTATGTTCACCTTTGTATAGAATATTGTTGACTGAAAAACCGTGATGCTTTTTCTGTTCTTTGTGCTGGGGTCTTTGCTAAAAACAGTCAAAAGGACAGTCCACTTATTAGGTCAGCAAATGGTAATTAAAAATAATAAATAGCGGTAGGCATGGCTTGTTACATCCCATCTACTGTGGTCCTTGTTTAACAACTCGGTACCTATGCCTATCAATCATGACTATTAGGTAGGCAGTGCTAGGGTGGGGTTTACTACAGCTGATGTAGTACTTTGTTAACCCAGCGATAGTAGTACTGTCTAACAGCTAAAATCACATTTGTGCTTTACTTACCCAGTTAACAAGTGCCAAACATAACTTTCTATTGCTTTCATTAAATGGGTCTGTGTGATTTCTGTCATAGTCTGAACAAATTTAATTAAAGCTGAGGCATGTTTCACGTATCTTCAATCTACTGTTGCACACATGTAAATAAGTATGCGCAGAGTGATGACACATAACTACCTCCTTCAAATGCTCCCGAGTTTGCCTTATATTTTAGGTTTGTCCCTTAAAAACCTTTTGATATTCTGGTAAATCAGTGACGATAACAGTCAGTCAATAACACTAGTCAGAGTTTCACTCATATTGTTAAATCTGTACATGCTGGAGCAAAACCCAGTGTTCAATTCATTTTAAAAGAAATGGATCGATATTTAAAACCCGTCAAGGTTTTGGGCCTTTACTTCCAATTCCAAAATTTCTCCAGAAAGCTCAGAGGTTGAGAAGCAAAGTGATCCTCATTGCCTCCTACTGGCCCTGTCAAGTCTGGCTCCTGTTTCTATGGCCTCATCTGATTCACAGCCCGTGGATCCTGGATCATTCCCAAGACCTGTTATCTTATCCTCAGGGACTGATTGATTCATCCGAACCTCCACAGTCTCAAGCTCACAGCTTGGTTCCTCCACTTCCATTGATTGCCAGGCTGCCTGACATCCCATCTCCTGTTCGTGAAATTCTTCTGGCTTCACACAAACCTTCCACCAGGAAAGTTTATTCTAGTAAATGGATTAGGTTCTCTATTTGGGCCAAATATCAGAATGTAGACCTTTTCTCTATGCCTGTTCAAAAGATCCTACAATACCTGACTACTCTTTTACATGCAGGAGCCTCAGCATCAACGATCACTGTACACTTAGCAGCTATCGCCAATTTTCATAATGGACTTGATAATTCTTTGATTATGTCACATCGCCTATGCATGACTTTTTTGAAAGGAGTATTACATGTTAAACCCCTGGTCAAGCCTCCCTTAGAACCCTAGGACTTGACCTTGGTACTTCAGTCTCTCGCAGGTCCTCCTTTCAAGCCCTTTGATTCATGTGATTTTAAAATTTTTGTCATGGAAAACCTTTCTTCTGGTAGCTCTTACCTCAGCGAGAAGAGTATCTGAGTTGCAAGCCTTGGGTGTCAAGAGACCTTACTTGATTTTCCACATGGATAGAGTGTCCCTTCGTACTGACCCTTCTTTCTTGCCCAAGGTCATTTCTGGATTTTCCATTAACCAATCTATTGACCTGCCATTTTTTTTCCCTCCGCATTCTAATAGAGGAGAGTACCTTTTGCACACCCTTGATGTACATCAGCAGCTTCGTTGTTATTTGGAAAGGACTAAATCTTTCAGGAAAACAGATCAATTGTTTGTGGCCTTTACAGGACCCAGATTGGGTAAATGTGTTTCCAAAGTGACTTTATCCTCCTGGCTTAGAAATGTCATTACCTTTATCTACCAACAGAATAAGCTGTCTTTACCTTCCAGAGTAAAGGCTCATTCTACCAGATCTATGGCTACTTGTGTAGCATTTCATTCCATAGCGTCTATGGACGATATCTGTGCAGCAGCCACTTGGGCAAGACCTCATACCTTTATCTCTCATTACAAATTGGATTTGGCCTCCAGGGACGAGCATCTTTTGGTTCTATGGTGCTCAGGAATGTCCTTCCTTGGGGCCACCCAGGACTCCGGTAGCTGGGGACTTGGTCCTAATAGTAATTAATGAACAAAGATTTACAACATCAGATAAAGAAGTTATGTCTTACCATAATGTTGCATCTGTGTTGTAGATCTTTGTTCATTCATTACTTCCTCCCCTCCTTCACCCTGCCTGGACTCCTGGTGGACTTTAGGAACTCCTGGTTAGGGTATTTGCTCAGACAGATCCTTCTACTATTTTTTCTATTTGCTACATTTATTATATGGGGGTGGGCAAACTCGATCTGGAGTTGCTAGGAGAGGGGCATTATGGGTAGGTCTTAGCTGAGAGTTTTTGGCTGGCGCAAGCTTGGAAATGGCTGTATCGGTTCCGAGGACAGAACCGAGGTCCTAATAGTAATGAATGAACAAAGATCAGCAACACAGATGGAACGTTATGGTAAGGCAGAACTTATTTTTTATAGCATGTAAAGAAAACTACATGCCACAAAACTGGTACTATTTAAGAAAAAAAATCCTTATTTGCAGTTAACTTTCTCCCTCCTCTTCCCCTCCCCAAAGCACTTTTTCGAATGTTAATGATATGAAGAATGGCATATGCTTTAGAGTCCTCCACAAGTCCAACAAATTCAGAAAAAGACTTAATATTTCCAGATTTTCTTGTTCTGTCATATTTCACAAATATAATTACTACATTGTAATCCCATATTAAGTTTCTGGTTTTGTTACTGTTCATCTCTGAAATCTTGTTTTTGCTTTATTTCCAGTGTACTCTCGATTCTTGTAGTCAACTCTCATGCTCCCTTCCTTCTCTCCAACATTTTCTGTTGAAAAATTTGAAACCGTTTCACATATACAGTTCCTCTGTGGTCTTTATGGACAAGAAGCAGAATCTCCTTCTGTTTCACAGCTTACTTTTTGTTGGACAAACTTCTGTATTTCCTCCTTAGCATGTACTTTCTCAGAAAATGATTGGGTCCCTCCAGGGACCTTGAAGACAGCTGGATACAGCAGTTTGAATCTCAGACCTGCATCTCAACATTCCCTGAATAGTGGAATAAATTTGCTCCTCTTCTGTCTGGTGTACAATAAGTAGTCATTCTCCACAAACACTCTGCTGTCTTCCACTTTTAGTACTTTGCCCTTCTGCTACAATTTTGTCAGAATCAACTCCTTATGCTGGTAGGATTACATCTTTACTATTAAAGGTCTAGGTTGCTTTCTTATAGACAGGTTTGGAACATACACATGATGTGCCCTTTCACCTAACAACTCCTGCTGTGGAATACCAGTCCAGTTGCTTATTTGTGCTTTCATACAATTAATGTAGTCTGCTCCTTCTAGCTTTTGTAGTATAGATGAACATCTAAGGTTTTCCATATGTGCCTTTTCCTCTAATTCTAATATTTTTTGAAACATCTCTTCCTGAGCAGTCTTATATTCAGCCAGCCTTTTCTTTATCTCGACTTCTGATTTTTGCAGCTTTATCATCTCATCTGAATATCTGCTTAAAGCTTCTTCCATTTTTTCCAGCCTTTTGTTGTTTGTGTTGATATACTCCATCAGTGTTTATGCGGTTGTCCTCTGTCTTCCTGTAGGTCACTGGAAGTCATGTCTGAAGGTTGCATTGCTTTTTGCTGAACAGCTGCAGAACTTTCCCCAGTCAGTGTTTCTTCCTCACTTTTTTGTAGCTGATTTTCTAGGTCTTCTGCATATTTTTATTCCTGTCATCCAGGAAGTGCACTTACTAGCCAGTTACTGAAATTTATCCATAAATACTAGTCTACTGGCCTTCTCTGCTGAGTTTTTGTTTTTACACTGGAAGAGCTAGAAGTAAGCTGTTTACTATTATGCATTTCTTGGCATTTAGTTTTAGTCCATGGCTCTGAAACCAGCTGTTTGTCTGTGTCAGCCCTTCCTGCAGAACATTTGTGTCGGTGTGGGATTCAGTGACTGCTTCTAATTTGCAAACATTTGCAAATTTAGTCTGCCAGAGACCATTGACATTGGCCTTGACTTCAGAGAAGTAAATACCAAAAAGGAGTGGAACGAGGACTGATCCCTGAGGGACTCTACTTGTGACTGGCCTCTTTGCAGAGGTGGACTCCCCAGTTCTAACATTCTGGGTCCTATCAGTGAGCCAGTTGGCTATTCACCGGGTGACATACGGCTTTGTACCCAACCTCTTGAGTTTGTCAACAATGCCCGAGTTTGGTATTATGTTAGATGTCTTGACCAGGTCAAGGTGTAGGCAGTGTGACCATTTTGCCCTCATCTGTTACTTTGGTGACATTCTCAAAGAAGTCCACCAGGTTGAGTAGGCATGATCTGCCCTTGACAAAACCAGACTGGGTTGGGCCCAGTTTGTGGAGGTTTACCAAGTCATTGTTGAACAGATTTACTCAGATTTTTCCATGGCCAAACAAGGTCTGTTGGAAAGGATTCCCAACTTTTTCAGTTATTCTTCAAAAGGAAGATCAGCATGAAAATTTCTAAATTTGTCTAAACGATTTTTTCACTGCGTCTATAATCATAATAAACCTTTAACATCTGAGCCTAGGGCTAACTGTAGCAGTTATGGCTACTTCTCATGAAGTCTTTAAAAATTCGTCTTTGGGTAACACTTGTACATTTTGTGTATGGCCATCACTGAACAAGTTTGCATGATAAACTACTCAAGTGGGTAAGTTTGGAACTCTGTCCTTAAGAGATGAAAATAGAACTAACAATCCCAGATAAAAAAGTTAAGTACTTCACCATAACACTTGATCTGGATAGGTATTTCAATCTTAATCACCAGTTTTCCTTCCCTCAGTCAAAGTCCTGAGTGCGGAAGATTCCAATTGTTTATTTGCAATGGTGTGTTTATATACATATGCATATACATATGTTTGTGTGTGTGTGTGTGTGTGTGTGTGTGTGTGTGTAATGAGGCACATAACTCTCCTAAACAGTGTGCCACTCAACCAAAGCCCCGAAAGCAAAACAGCATGCCCAACACACTAGTCATAGGTGACCCGCTAGGCTGAATAAAGAGAAAGTAACAGTTAACTGCCTGTCAGGTGCCAGGATCTGCCGCATAATGCATGCACTCAGGTCCCTCAACAACAGGTACAAATATGACTGTGTCATTGTACATGTGGGTGTGAATGACTTGAGATGTGCCTACCTGGACTACATGAAAAGAGACATGGAGGAGTTCTCAGATTATGTAGCCCAGGTGGGTTTGACCCTAGCCCTGAGCAGCATCCTGCCATCACCCAGAATGATACCACAGTACAAGCAGAAAATGATTGATTTCAGCAATTGGCTAAGTTTCTGGTGTCATTCTAAGGGGATCCAGTATCTGTCTGCCTGGGATGACATGATTGATAGATCTCAATGCTTTGCAAGAGATGGCCTGCATCCGTTACCCCTGGGCTTCTGAATACTGGCCAAGGCTCTTGCCACCCCATATAGTGCCTCCTTTAGGCGGTATCTCAAAGGCCAAATTACCACCGTAACAGCTACAAACAAATGCAATCTGAGGGTCATGCTGCTCAACGCTAGAAGTCTAAATCTCAAAATGCACTTGCTCGAAACACTCCTCAAAATGGAGAACATCGACATTTGTGCTGTAACAGAGACCTGGTTTAAAGCAGCAGAAAGGACCCCTGCACTACCAGGCTATAACTCATTCCACTTTTGGCCCCAGAACTTGGACTGAAGCTCCAAAGGCGGTGGTGTTTTCATATACATAAAGGATGCACACACCTCCAGACTGGTAGCCCAACATAAAGCATCAGAGATACTTCGGGTGCAGCTAACATTGGGTAAGATAGCGATTCAGGTCATAGCCTGCTATAGGTCCCCAACCATGTCTCAAGACTGACACTCCACATTTCTAAGCACCCTGGAGAATATTAGGGTCCAACCTAACACTCTCATACTGGGTGACTTCAACTACCCCTCCATTAACTGGGAAAACTACTCTTGTACCAATACACTTGCCCAACATTTCCTGGAATTCATTAATTCCAATGCCCTGGACCAGCTCGTTCTTACCCCCACTAGACGTAGCAACATCCTTGACCTGGTCATTACTAACATGGGTGACCATTGCTCTACACCAATAATCAACTTCTCCCTGGTTAGATCCGACCACAAACTATAATCACCTTGGAAATACACAACCCCCCCCTCCACCCCGCAAAGGTAACCGCCATGAAAAACTTCTCCAAAGCTAACTTTGGGCTCCTAAAAACAGAGGTGGCTAACTTCACGGCACCCATACAAATGGAGAATGGTTGCATGACCGCTGAAGCATACATCAGTGCACTGTACGAACACATACACAAATGCATGGATCTTGCCATACCCAATAGAACCAAGACACTCTCCTCCAAAAAACGGAAGCCAATCTGGTGGTCCCCTGCCATAAACAAACTCTACAACAGAAGGAGGAAACTGATGCTGAATAAGGTGAAGTCCCAGGACTGGACAACTTCCCTTTACAGGCTCAACAAAAAGTTGAGATCCCTCATCAAATCCTCTAAAGCTAGCTATGAAAACAGGATTGCAGCAGATAGTAAAGACAACCACAAGGTCTTCTATAGTTAGGTAAAGAATCTCCACGGCAATACCCATATTTGCTCTGAGCTACTGCACAATGTTACCTCCTTTACCGAGCCAACTGATATTGCCAATATACTGGCCGGCAGATTCGGTGCCAACTTTACCTCCCCCAGGACCAATCACAACACCAGTAGATTGCCAGGCACCCAGTATTACTGCTGCACAGGTTAAAAACAGCACTGCCAAGGCTAAGAATACAGGTTCTATGGGATCTGACAATATCCCTGGCTGTGTTCTACATGAACTACAGAGTGAACTGGCACATCACCTGTGTGCCCTGTTCAACCACAGCCTCACCTCAGGCTTTGTCCCCTACCGAATGGCTCACTGCTGCAGTCATCCCTCTCCACAAAGGAGGAGCAATTACAGACCCTGGGAACTATCGCCCCATTAGCCTAACGACTCTGATATGCAAAGCGGTGGAACGCATCATCATGGACCTAATAAACAAGGATATAGGGAATCTCCAAACTTTGGATTCCACACTTTGGTTTTTTGAAGGGTAGATCATGCCTGCTCAACCAGGTCGACTTCTTTGAGTCAGTCATCAGAGCTGTGGATAAAGGCAAGGTGGTTCATACAGCCTACCCTGATCAGGCCAAGGCCTTTGATACCATTTCTCACTCAGGAATCATAGAAAAACTCACTAAGCTAGGCATCAACTCGTATATCACTAGGTGGGTTGGAAAGTGGCTCACAGATAGCACCCACAGTATGAAAGTAGCTGACTCCAAGTCAGACTGCCGACCATTCGCGAGTGGAGTCCCACAGGGTTCGGTCCTGGGTCCTCTCTTGTTTGGTATGTACTTCTCTGAAGTCCAGGCCAACACGATGGGACTCTGACAAAGTTCACAGACAATTGCAAGTTGGGAGCTATTATTAACTCCCCAAGTGATGTTGACATCCTACAGAAAGACCTCACTGAGACCAATTACTGGTGTCAGAACCATGGCCTTAAGCTCAATGCCAAAAAATGTGTCGTCATCCCCTTTGGGGAAAAAAACGGGTTCCCATGAATTACCACATCAGTGGTAGTCCACTGAACTCAGAAGGCGTTATAAGAGATCTGGGAACACAGGTTGACAGCAACCTCTCTTCTGACCACCATGTTGCCACGGTGGTCAGGAAGTCCTCCTATGTTGCAAATTTCATTTAATAATGGGTTTGCATCCAGGAAGAAAGAGGGCATTGTCTCCCTCTACTCTTCCCTCATTAGGCCAGTCATTGAGTACAATGCCCCATTTGGCATGTACTTCACTAGACACCTGCAACAAGTGGAGAGGCCACAAAACTACCTTACAAAGAGGATCCTAAGCCTTAAACACTTGTCCTTTATGGACAGACTCAAAAAACTCCAACTATTCTCTGTCTCATATCACTTGCTTAGAGGTGATCTCTGCTTGACGTACAAAGCCATGTCTGACACAGCTGTGTTAGAAATGCTACATCTAAAGAAATCCCAATCCCTCTGCACCAGATGGTCCAGAGACCTCTACCTCATTACCACAGTCAACAGAACATGCTGGAGGGACAGGTTCATAACCCAGAGACTGCCCATGCTATGGAATAGACTTCCCATACATGTCAAACAGAGCACCTCATTGGCCGTCTTCAAGAGAAATCTTGATGAGTGGATGGGAAATAGAAAATTTACCCCGGGGATCACTCCAGTGGCTCTACTTGACAGAGACTCTGGGAAATAAAGTCGGGTGGCATGATGCCAGGGTAATCCTATGGGCTAGGCTTGTAAAGGCTCCAGGGCCATTAGCCTAGTACACACCTATGAACCTAGAGATATATATATATACACACCTATGAACCTAGATATATATATATATATATATATATATATATATATATATATATATATATATATGTGTATGTATATATATATATATATATATATATATATCTGTGTGTATATGTATATATATCTGTATCAGATCCGAGCCGGCAACTTTTACTAGCATCAGCTCCGAGCTCCAAAGTCCTCCCCTTGCCTATAATACACCTCCACTGCCTTCCATCCCCAGATCACGTTTGCCGTGAACTGCTTCATCATCGTGTCTTCTGAGCTCCAACTAGTCAGTGGGTTAAAAACCTTTCATGAGTAAATCATTTTACTCATTTTCTGTCAGTTAATGTTAGTATAGGTCTTTTTTTTCCTCCCGTCGCTTGGTCCGTTGAGTGTTACTGTTTTTGGTTAGAGTAGTTTGTTCTGTGGTTTAGGTAGTAACTCCCCCCCAGAGTTCTTTTCGGTATAATAGTGTGGTTAGTGGGTGTGTTTTTGTTTGTTAATTAGAAAGAACCTGCCTGTTTTTTTACTAAGGTTATCTTTCTAATAATTAGGATGGCTGAAAAGCTTGTTTTCAAGTGCTGCAAAGAGTGCGGCCACAAGTTATCTCCAGCGGATGGCCACAGTCTGTGTATTTTGTGCTTGGGCATGGCCCACCTGAGTGTGGACTGTAGCATTTGTGCAGGCTTCAACCCCTGTGCCCTAAAGGATAGGAAGGCCAAGTTGGCCCTCAAAGGTCTTCTTCCGACTCTGTTTCCTTGTCTCTGGCTTCGGTCACAGCGGCTGCTGTGGCCGCTTCTCCCTCCTCTCTTTCTCTGGCTTCTCCTTCCTGCCAGGCTGGGACTCAACCTCTTGTACCAAACCCTGTGGTAGCAGAGCAGAAAAGAGGTAGAGAGAGGGAGAGAGAGTTGAAGATGAGGGAAAAGAGAAACAGGTCTCTGGACCTTGCTTCTCCTACCAAGACACCACGGATCCATGACTCCGCTTGGCTCCAATCTCTGAGGTTTTCCCCGGAGCCAGAGGAGACGCATCCAGCTTCTCTGGCCTCCGTGCCCCGACCCACTAGGTTGGAGTCCGTGGACTCATCGCGGTGCATCCGCTCCTTGTCTGACATGGATCTGGATAAAATGAGGTGTTTTATCTGTACACAGATCCAGATGGGGGTCTTGCCAGCCCCCCTCCCTCAGGAAGAGGGAGCTCGCTTCCTTTTTTTTCAACCAGTATCTCCTTTTCTGATCAGACCTTCGGTTCGGAGTACTCGGATCCGAGGTTAGCTTTGATCAGGGGGTCTGTGCCGATGGTACCTGCTTCCTTGATGCTGACAGCTGCCTGGAGCATTTTGGATCTGACCAGCTCAGATCAGAGCCGCTTTCGGAGCCGGAACTTGGGTGTCAGATCAGAGGGAGTGGAACCTTTTTCATTGGCTCTGACTTTGTTGGGCCAGGTTCACTCCCTCCGAGCTCCGTCCACCTCGGGCCTGGCTCCGATTCTCTCATCGGACCTGGGGAGACTGGCCTCCTTATTAGTTTCTCAGGAGGTTTGTTCTCCTTTGGCATTCGTGGTAGAAAGGGTTCTCTCCGTCGAATCGAGACTCCTTCCAGACCCCCTTGGCTCTATCTATGGTCCCCATCGTTTTACCAGAGGGACAACCTGTGCTCGAAGAGCCCCAGACAGTTCCCCCTGAGGAACAAGTGGCTTGCAAGCTCCCCCCCCGGATAGCCCCACTGGAGAGGTGCCTCGCAAGCACACGTGCAAGAAGAGGCACTTGGACTCCCCCGAGTCCCAAACCGAGGACACGGACTTAGATGATGGAGAGGGTTACCCTAGGTCACCTCTCGAGGATGTCTCCTTTGGAGACATCATGGAGATCCTGCACCAGCGGGGAGGTTGGTCAGCCCCCAAACCTTCTTCTGATGAGTCTGTGTTCCTGGAGGCTTTCGGCATGGGCCCATCTACTTCCTGGATGTCCCCTCCCATGGATCCTTTGGGGTATCTGGTCACCTCGTGGGTATGGAAGGAACCGGACACCATGAAACCTATCCCGAAAAGACCTGACAAGATCCTGAGCCCCCCATAGACAGGCCAGCGTTGAATCAGGGATCCCCCGTAGATGCCGTGGTGGTAGCAGAAGTCACTAAGAAAGAACTTGCTCAGGAGAGTTCTTCGGTCCACCCTCCTGACTGAGAGTCATGGATGATGGACTGCCTTAGGGAAGTGGGTATACGCTTCAGCTGCCTTTTCAATTAGGGCACTGAACTACTTGGCTCATGTCACCAGACTCCAACGAGACGTGGTAAAGGAGCTGGAGGAGTCTCCCCCCAAGTCTATGTTGCAGGAGGACAAGGCTTCGTTCTCCACGAGGATGGCCATGTTAAAGGCAGTATCTAACATGTCCATGCGACTCCTCTAGCATGCTACAGAAGGAGTGGCTAGGGCGGTTGGGTCCGATGTTTCCATGAGGCTCAACGCCTGGCTCAGGTTATGTCAGTGTTGTGAACCTTCAAGGTGTCTTTTGCCAATGCTCCTTATGACGGCTCTACTTTCTTTGGTAAGACCGTCAAGGAGACATAAGTCCAGAGCGAGAAGGACGAGAAGACTCTGTCTGCCATCGTGATCTGCTTTTCTAAGCCTCAAAGGTCCTTTTCTCAGAACCAGAGAGGGCAAAAGAAGATGTGGTTCCGGAAGTCACAGTATTCCCGGACACTCAGGGCACTTCTTCCCCCAGAGGCAGAGACAGAATGGATGCCAGCCCAGAGGCAGAGGGGGGTCTGCAGAACTTTGGGTCTCGAGAACCTTTCTCGGACAGACAGGGGCAGCAACCCTGAGGGGTTGCCCGACTGCTCTACTCAGGAGGCAGTCGGGGGACGATTGT